>NW_022900914.1:18746115-18746865 GCF_012274545.1 Fukomys damarensis
AAAAAAAAAAAAAAAAGCATGTCATGAATAAACTAGCACAGGATATATTTCCATAGCATATAAACCTATATATTTATGTATCAAGTATGTATCCATCCACCCACCCACCCACCCACCGGGACCAGGCAAGTCTTCAATGCCCTGTTTATAGAAGCATGAGCAGTAGAATGTACAGACTTTGGAACCCTACGGAGCAGGAAGAATGAATGAGCCACACCTGCATACAGCAACATAGATGACTCTTAACCTGTAAGACCAAGGAAACTACCCACTTGACAATTCGTTAGCAGGGCCGGGGATTCAGCTCAGTGGTTCTGCCACCTGCCTCGCAAGCACAAGGAACCGAGTTCAAACCCCAGTACCAAAAAAACAACAACCAAATAAAAAAACACAATTCATTATCAAACAAACAGAATTAGATTGTGCGCTATTTCTTGTGTCTCCCAGAGGGCCTTGCCCCCTGGTATATGCCCCTCTCCGTATTGGATAGATAACCCTGCTCAATAAGCAATCTGCAAAATAGACAATGTGACTTTAATCGCTCTTGGGTCCTACCTTCTGGGGTAAACCTGCAGCCTCTTCTTTTTCTTTTTTGGTGCCGGGAATCAAACTCGGGTCCTTGTGCTTGTGAGGCAGGCAGCGGCACCACTGAACTAAATCCCCAGCCCACTGCATCCGCTTAAATTCCTTTAATCTGGAATAGCTCTTCAGTCTTTTTTTTCCCCCCTCTCTTTTATGATATTGACATTT
>NW_022900914.1:18747511-18768276 GCF_012274545.1 Fukomys damarensis
ATATATGATGTGTGTGTGCATGTAGAGAGGCTTGTTTTGTTTTGCTTTGTTGAAGCAGGATCTCATTATATAGTTGAGGCTAGCCTTGAACTCACTATGTAGCCCAGGCTGACCTCAACATGTGATCCTCCTGCCTCAGCGTCCTGAGTAGCTAGTATCACAGGTACATGCACCTTCACATCTAGCTTATCCTTTTTTTAATTAAGCCATCACAGGTATAAAGTGATATGCCATGATGTTTAGCTTGTATTTCCCTCATGGCTAATGATGTCGAGTATCTTTTCATGTGGTCATTGGTCAATTATATATATGGCACCACTGAGCTAAATTCGCAGCCCCAAAAGCTTTTAATTTTGATGAAGTTTGCGTCTCTTTTGTTGTGGCCTATTATGCCTTTGGTGTTGCATCTAAGAAGGTTTTGCCTAACCCATGATCATGAAGATTTACCCTCATATTTTCTTCTAAGAATTTCAGCTCTTGTGGCTAGGTTACGATCTACTTGAGGAAATTTTTGTGTATAGTGCACATAGATTCTTTTCCACATGGATATATAGTCGTCTCAGCACCATTTGTTGAAAAGACTGTTCTTCCTTTTCTCATTGAGTTGTCTTTGAATCATTATTGAAGTGTAACTGGGCGTAAAGGTCAAAGTTTATTTCTGGACTATTGATTTCATTCCATTGATCTAGATGTCTGTCTATCCTAATACTGATGCCACACAGTCTTTATTATTATAGCTTGCAATTTTTGAAATCAGGAAATGTGATTCCTCCAGCTTTGTTATTCTTTTTTAAGAATGTGCGGCTATTCTGAGTCCCTTATAATTTCCTATGAATTTTAAGATCAGATCGTTAGCTTCTTCAAACATTGCTGCTGGAATTTCGACGAATTGTGTTGGATCTGCAGATTGATTCTGTGAGTGTTGCCTTCTTAGTAATATATTTTTAAAAAATTAATTGTATTGCTACATTGTAGACATACATCATGACAACATCCATCGCAGGGAATTTGTACCTGTACCTAATATATCTGAATTCTTTTTCTTCTTAACAATATTCAATACCGTTGTATGAGCTGTCTTCCATTTATATAGAGGTCTTATTTAATTTCTTTCAATAATGACTTGTAGTTTTCACAGTAAAAGCATTGCTCTTGTCTTCTTGTTTCTTTTCATGTTTGTGTCTGTCTGTCTGTCTGTCTGAGACAGGGTCTTGCTATGTAGTCATATTGTCATTGTTCTGTGCTGGCCTCAGACTGACAGCGATCCTCCTGCCTCAGTCTCCCGGGTGCTGGGAGTACAGGTGTACGTCACCACATCTGGCTGCACTTGTCTTCTTAGATGTACTCCAAAGTGAGGTATTTTATTGTTATTATTGTCTATTATTATTACTGTTGTTGTTATTTTGGTACCTGGGATCACACTCAGGACTTTGCAGGTGTGAGGCAGGTGTGGTGCCACTGAGCTAAATCCCCGGCCCGGTCTTTTATTATTTTTGATCCTCTAATGTGTGTTCTTGCTGGGGAGCTCCCCAGAGTTGGCTGCATCTTTGTCATATCTGCATCATCATCCATTGGCTTCTCTTCTGGTTCTGCCTCCTCTTTCTCTTTTTCACAGATGTTCCTAGAAACACGCCTTCTGCATTCTCTCTCTCTGTTTCTTACCAGTACAGGGCACGGAACCCTTGCACGCTCTTGACAAGTGCTCCACCACTGAGCTACAGCCCAACTGGCCTTCTGCCTTCTTAACTCCACCTCACCACCTGCTTCCCGGAGGACCCAACTGATATATTTGTGAGTTAGTATTGTTTCATGGTAACAGCCAGGACAGGGTATCTAGGGTATCTAGATAGATATATAGATTTTTTTTTTTTTTTTTGGTACCAGGGATTGAACCCAGGATCTTGTCTTTATGAGGCAGTTGGTGGAACCACTGAGCTAAATCCCCTGGCTCCTCAATCAGTATTTTTACTGGTGATGCCTCCATACAAATACTTCAAGTTCATTGATAATAGGAACATATAACTTTCCAAACCGATTGCCTTTTCAAAATATATGCAAAAATTTGTATGGTTCTGAATCTATAAGAAAAGAGCAAATAGTTTGTTATGCTTCCGATATTTTTTGTTTGTTTCTGCTCTGGTTTTGTTGCTATTGTCGTTGGGGTGCTTTGTTTTGTTTTGTTTTGCGACATGGTCACACTATGTAGTCCCAGCTAATCAAACTCATGATCTTCCTGCCTCAGCCTCACCTATTGTTGAAATTGTACCGTGCACCACCACATCCGGCTTGGCTGTGTTTTTTTAAACAGAACTTATTTATGTTAAATATGACTCAGGCACCTATATATACAATAAGATCTATCTTTCTTTGCTTCTGACAGAAAAGTTCCCTTTATTTTTTGCCCATTAAACTACAAACAGCTCTTTTAAAAAGAAAGAAAAAACATACAAAAACAATATAACATCATCCCTGGTGCAACAGCTCATTTTCCTAAATCTTTGAAAATTATTTTTATGTACATGATTTTGAAGAGAAGACCAGGAACACAGTTTCATAAGGATTGCATTAAAGGTTTCTCTCCCTGAGGCAGAAATATTACTGCTTCAGAATTGTTTTTTTTTTTTCTTTAACTTTGTCAAGAAATGAAAAAGTTGCCTTGATTTATAGAGGGCAAAGTTTGTGTTTTCTTAGCTCTAATACAGAAACTAAACCTAAGCCACACAAACTTTAGAATGGAAAACAGTAATGGCTAAAGAATCGAATTTTAACTTAAGGAAGGCAAAAGTGGTTATTTTTTGTTTTGTTTTGTTTTTTTTGTTACGAAGACTTCAGTGGGAATGTTCTCATGAAATATTTTGTTCTTGTGTTCTTTTTAATTGTTGATTTAGCTGGGTGGATATATTGTGACAATGAAACAGAGGATAGAAGAGTAGCGTGAAGCCTGTGCGCTGAATAGGTCTAGAGCTTTTCTGCTAAGTTTATTCTTGGTTCTCATCAAATTTTGTTGTCTTGTGGAGTGAGATTTTAAAATTCTGCTACTATCTGATTATTGGTGGTTTAGAGAAAAAGCATTGCTTTTCGCATAATTGGTCACCTGACTTTACTTTTCATTAGTTTCAATAGTTTGCTTTCTGAAATAGTCTCCAATTCTCTATGAATCTACTGAGTTGATATAAAAGTTCACTGATTCTGCCGTCAGACTTTTCCTAAACACAAGAGCAGTGGGTCCAAGGCTGAGGATTCAGGAGCAATTTCTGGATCCCGTAGCCACTCTGCCTTGACCTGGACTAGGAAAGCAGCCGTCACGGGTGCTGAAAGGTGCTGAGCCAAGAAGTCATCTGCCAGTTTACTGAGTCGCTGCCACAGTATCTGGCCGCAGGTTGTGCCACCTCTGCCCGGGCTGCACCAACAGAGCAGATGCTGCTCACGCTGTCTCTTCCCCCAGCTGACTCTGCTCCAGGTTGACGCCTCATCTTAGTGCTTCCGTTGGTGGGATCGAAATCACACCTTGAGCCCTAGCACGAGAGATTCTGAAAAATGTCAACGTGTGCTCCTTCTACAGCAGGGCGATACCCACTATCTGCCGTGGCCTTTGTGAGTATATCTAGAAAGTTCCCTTCTATTTCTTTAAAACAAAATTTTATAGGCTACACATAATGTGACATTCACATCTTAACTATTTGTAGAAGTACAGTTCAGTGGTGTTTAGTCTGTTCATATTGCTATGCAACCAATCTGGAGAACCCTTTTCGTCTTGCAAAACTGAAACTAGGCACACATTAAATAACTCCCCGTTTCCCCTTCTGTCGTCCCCTGGTAACCGCCACTCTTTCTGTTTCTATGAATCTGACTATTCTGGGTAACCGAAATAGAATCATACAGGGTAGTCATGTGTCACTGAAGGACAGGGATGTGTGTTGTTGGGCAATTTTGTTACCGTCCAAACATCAGAGAGTTATCTTAAATTAGGGGGCTGCGACTTCACGGGGTGTTACTGTATTGTGGGGCCACTTTGGTCCGTGGTCTCGCATTGGTGAGAATGTCGGTGTGTGGCCCACGACTGTATTCCTGTAGTTGTCTTCGTGTGGCTGGCTTCTTTCACTGAGCATCATCAAGACTCATCTATGTTTCGGCATGGGTCAGAATTTCCCCTTTTTAAGGCTGAATGATATCTCACTGCACGCACATGCCACATTGTATGTACCCACGCGCGTGTGGAGGGATGTTAGGGCTGCTTCCACCTCCTACCTATTGTGAATGATGCTGTGGATCGGGTTGTACACACCTCTTTGAGCTTCTGCTCTCATCGATGTTGTGTGTCCATTCTGTTCTTTCTTTTGATCTAAGAGCTTTGCAACTGGAAGGGTCGCTGGATTTCATGAGTTTTTCAGTGTCTCTGGCAGGTCATAATTTTCAAGATGGCCGCAACATCTCCCATGTCATGTTCTTGACCCTGTTCCAGTGGTTCTGAGGACTACACAGTATCTCGCCCTCCATCACGGTATTCCTCGCAGCGTTACTTCTGACTCAGGAACTCACTTCACGGAAATGAAGCGATGGGCTTATGCTTATGAAATTCGCTGGTCCGTCAATGGTCCCTACCATCCGGAAGCAGCCAGCTTCATAGAGTTGTGCAGTGGTCTTATGAGGTCCAGTCGCACTGCCAGTTATGTGACAATCCTTGCAGGGCTGCACTGGTTTCTCCAAAGGCTGCCTATGTTCCAAAGCAGCATCCAATATATGGTACTGTTTCTCTCTCAGCCAGAATTCACAAGTCCACTACTCATCATCACCCGCTAGTGATCCGCTAGCAGAATCTTTGCTTCCCAAGATGTGTAGCTTGTGAGCACAGAGGTCTTAGTTCCATAGGAAAGAATGCTTCAGTGATTCCAATGACACTGAGTTTGCTGTCCTCTTACTTGAGGCTCTGAGAGATTAACAAGGGAGTTATAGGGCTGGGGATTTAGCTCAGTGGTTCTGTTGCCTGCTTTGCAAGTGCGAGGACCTGAGTTCGATCCCTGGTACAAAAAAAAAAAAAAAAAAAAAAAAAAAAAGAAGAAGAAGAAGCAAGTTATAATTGAGATGCTCGACTAATTGGATTAGTACTTTACAACGTTGATGAGAAAGAGTATGTCTGGAATAGAAGAACTCCCTTAGGGTGTCCAGCACCCCTTAGTATTACTGTACAATGTGATTAAGATCATCAGAAAATTACAACCCGAATTAGGTAGGAATACAAATGCCCCAGACCCCTTAGGAATAAAGGTTTGGGTCATCATACCAGCTAAAGAACCACAACCAGTTGATGTTCTTACTGAGGCAAAGAATATACAGAGGTAGTAAATGAAGAAGGTTAGAAGTACAAGGTCCGACCATGTGAGGACCCACAGAAATGAGGGCTGTGGCGAGACATGGTGGTGCATACCTGTAATCCCCGCTGCTCAGGAGGCTGAGGCCAGAGGACGGCAAATTTAAGACCAGCCTGGGCAATTTAGCGAGATGGTCTAATATTTAAAATAAAAAAGATTGGGTTTACTGCATAGCCTTCCCTGGGTTAATCCCCAGATCTGCCTCCCCCAAATGAGGTCTGTAATTGTCACAAGAATTTCCAAGAGTACATTTTGTGTGTGTGTGTGTGTGTGTGTGTGTGTGTATCATTTTTCACTTTCGTTCCTTTAGCATGTCACATGAGATACTTTGAGTTTAATTGGTGTCTAAGTCTTCTTGATTTTACATCATATCATTTAATCTTTTTTTTTTTCACTATGGGGGGTCACACCCAGGGCCTCACACATACCAGGCAAGGGCTTCTACCTCTGAAATACGTCCTCGGCCACACCATCGTGCTCAAGTTATAAGAAGAACAAACATCGCCCAAGAGCTTGACCTCCTGCAGAAGAAGGGAGGACTGCGTTTTTAGGTTATATTCAGAATAGTTATATTGTGTCAGGCAGAACTATGCGAACTTGTTGTTTTTATTTGGAAATTAATTACGGCTTAAGGAGAACATACATGTGTCAGGTTGGGGGGTGCAGCTTGTGATGGCTAATTTTAGACGTCAGTCTGGCTGGGCTCAGGCATGCCCAGACAGCTGGTAAACAGTACTTCTCGGCATGCCTGTGGGGGTGTTTCTGGGAAAGACTGGCATTTGAACTCACGCATCGAGTAAGAAAGATCTGTTCTCAGTCCAGCGTAAATGAGCACCACCCAGTTGTTAGGAGCCCAGGTAGAACAAAAAGACAAAGGCAAGGTGAGCTGGTTCTGTCTTCCACAGCTGTGACATCCGTTTTCTCCTGCCTTTGGGCCTGGTAACGCCATGGTCTCAGGCTTCAGACTTCAGATCTTAAACCAGAGGCCACGCAGGTCTCAAGCTACGCATTCTCTCATCACCCCACCCACCCCCGCCACATTCGATGGTCTTTGGACTCCAGATGACACTGCTGCAGCCTTACTTCTCCGGCTTACAGATCTTATGTCATGTACCTTCTTGACATCCATAACCCCACGAGCCCATTCTCTTAATGAATTCCCTTTTCTCTCTGTTTATGGACATCCTATCAGTTCTGTTTTCCTGGAGAACCCTAACTACACAGTTTGGTGGGGTCCATATCCTCTTTCCTTGAACCTGGGGAGGAGCAGTTTGGTGCAGAAGTGATACTGTGTTACTTCTGAGACTGGGTCGTCAAAACATAACACACCTTCCCTTGGAACACATCATCCTATAGCGAGAAACTCAGAGGGATCCATGGAGACACATGGAGAGACAGTGTGTGTGTGTGTGTGTGTGTGTGTGTGTGTGTGTGTGTTTCCCTCTGACAGCCTAGCTCAGGTCCCAACCAATGGCCAGCATCAAGGGCCAGCCAAGTAAGTGATGGCACCTCCTGATAATTCTGTCCCTCAGCCATCAGGCCGTCCCAGACTTTAGTCTGCCCAGCTGAAGCTGCAGATGCTGTGCAACAGAGATACATTATCTTGCTGTGCTCTGTTCTGATTATTTGGCTTTTTTATTTTTTGTTTCGTTTTCTGATTGTAGACTCACAGAATCCATGAGTATAATAAGTTGATTGCTTTATGCTACAAAGTTTTAGATTGGTTTATTACCCAGCAGTCGGTAACCGAAAGCTAATGGTGTGATCATTTGGTTATTCTTTCATCTTTTAATGGAAATTTAAGCATTCATGGATTCCTAAATAAACTTTTCTTGCTTATGTTGTATTAATCTACTTGTAAGCTTCTGGGTTTGGTTTGCTAATGTGTTGAAGATGAATACTTAATATTTGAAAACAAAATTGGTCTTAATTGACCACGCTCTTGAAGGAAAGCAACACAATTCGTGTCAGAGGTAGAATGAATAGTCATACTACTATCTCCACTTTCAGGCCAGTCTTCTGCTGTCTTTTCTCTCCTTGGTTAGCTTAAAATCCATCATGCTATTACTGCTATTAGTCCCCTGATAACATTTTCTGTTTCCACACGTCTCTCTTTTTACCACATTCGTCTTTCACAAAGTCTGGCCTCAGATACCACTCACTAGTTATGTCTGCACCTGTGTGCACCTGGCCATCGCTAGAGGGACACTGAGTTGCACGGATGGGCATCGCCTTACAGGGTTCAAAGTCGGTCTCACCCAGGACCCTATTGAATTTCTGGTAAACAACATAGCAACTTTCATCTGATGCTTCATTTACACAGTTTCTCTCTTTTCTTTTTGCAGTGCTGGTAATCAAACTGAGGGCCTTGTGTTAGCTAAGCAAACACGCTCCCACTGAGCTCATAGCTGGTGTTCATGACACCTAGTGAATACATTCAGCACAGGAAGTTGGTACACAGTCATATCACATCATAATCCTTTTCACTTCCCCTTTCCCTTTTCTTCTCTCTCCTCTCCCTCCATCTCTAGATCCCCTTCCCATCTGTAAAAGGTCCACCTCACTATTTCCTATTAGCTATCTTTTATTTTGCTCTTTAAAATTATTTACACTAGGATTTCTCATATAGGAGAAACTATGCAACAATATTTAACCTTTTGCACTGATTTATTTCCCTTAGCATTATGTGCATTCATTTTCCTACAAATGACTCAGATTTATATATATATATATAAAATGTTTCTGTATCCATTCATTCCATCCCATTCTTTTTTGTTCATTTGTCTGCTCATTTTTCTTTTTTAAAAAAAATCATTCCATTCCTTTCCTTATGTGAAAAGGTTTGGTTTGGTTTTGTTTTGCTTTTCCCTGGCACTGGAGATCAAACTCAGGATCTTGCATTTTGCAAAGCAGGCGCAGTGCCGCTGAGCTAAACCCCCAGCCCCCGTTCTTAATACAAAGACCATGACCAAGAAGAAGAAGAAAAAAAAAAGACCATGCCCTGTATATCATGTCAGGCTGCCTCTCTCAAAGAACCGTCTTGGCCATGAGCAAAGAGAACTGTTTTTAAGCATGCCTCACCTCCTGAGAACCTTCCTTACATTACAGTTTAGGAAGCAGATATTAATGCTCCCATTTTTCTGAGGATAAAACTGAGGCTGGCTGACACACTCTGCCCTCATCACCCAGGGTGAAGCTGTGGGAGAACTTTCCACGTAAGCATGGATGGTTCCCCTAAATCCAGTGCCTTTGCAACATCAAGGACGGTATGTACACTGCCGTTTCAGATTCACCTTTTTGAAAACAAGACTCTTCAAGACAAAAGGTCCAACAGCGTATTCTTTAGTCTTTCAAAGGACACCACTGTGTAAGGTCCAGCTGGGGCTGACTGGCAGGCTGTGACTTGAAAGGTCCCCTTGCTCAATCCAGTTCTTGTTCTTCAGCGCTTTGTTTCTAGGAGGTAGGTACGACTATTAGTCACTGTTCAACTCCTACCTTTCAACCTTAAAACTAGAAACATGGACCCTTGACCTAAGTTTGCTGAATAAGAAACGTATTGCTTGTATTATGTTTGTGATCTGTGCAGGTACCACTATAAAACACAAAACCAACACCGAGTCTCACAAAAATGAGATCCCTTCAAATGAATACCACTAGAAAAAAGAGATTATTTTCTGCATTTTAAAATCTTTTGAATTATGCAATAGTAGGAAATTTCCTTAAAACCAAATAAATAAATGTATATCGTCGTGTGCACTTTGGAATGTCTTTAATGACGAGTCTCTCTGTGGTCTGTAATTATCACGGAATGCAGGTCAGCCACAGGCTGGACACACTTTCCCCTTTGGGTCCTCGCGGGCACACCTGACTCTGGCGGCTGTCTGAGGCCGCATTTCCAGCGGGAGTTCGGACCCCAGGGGAGCGCCGGGGGGCCCTGGCGAGACAGAGCTCAGGAGGTGGGTGCTGCAGAGCAGCGCCGCACGCTGCAGGGCTCCGCCTTGCCCCCCCTTCATGGCTCTACAACCAGTTGCTATGACAGAGAGGGACAGAGGGCATTTGCCGGGGTAGAAGAGCGGGCAGCAGGGGGAGGGGAGGCAATGCTCACTGGGACACAGGATAAAAATATATGAAACCGTTTAGCCCAGAACTGCATCGCTTCAGCTTTATCGGTTTTGCTAAAAGTGATATTTATAGTCCACTTGCAACATAAGGGAAAATGAAAGCAGGCCCTGTTTCTGTGGGCACCCTCTCCTCCCCACCTGACGGACAGGCCGGGCGGCAGACTGCCCAGAGCCTGCACCTCTCCGCCTGCCTGCCCGCCCGCTGCCTCTGCGATGCCGCTCCTGCTTCCTTCCCGGGGCCTTCCTGACCCCCCTGTTTGCTGAAGTCCCAATCCTGTGTCCTCAGAGATCGGGGACCCAGACGGCCTGCCACCGTGTCACCTGTTTTCTTCTGTGGGGAGCCACCCGCCCAGCGCCCCGCGCGTGGCCATCAGGGAGATCAGCGCTTCCCAGCCCCGGGGGTTTCCTGCTAAGATCTCTGGAAGGCAGTCGACCCCGCAAGCTTTGCCTGTTGTGCTCCCTCCCGACTCCACCCCTCAGAACGCCTCAAAATGAGAACAGGGAGTGTGCGAAGGACCTTTCTAAAACTGTGGCAAGTGCAAACTAAAGGCTGTTAACAGATAGTACATAGCAAAGAAACATTTTCTGATAAGGTCTCCCTTAACCTCCTGATCACACAAAGAATTTTACCATAGTGGTTTGTGGTTTTACCTCTAGCAAGAAAATAATACGCAGTTCTAAAGAACTGAATTAATTTATTTCTGCAGGGTAAAGTGATTCTGAGTCCTCCAAATAATAAAGTAGAGAGACTATGGCAACATTGATTTTTTTTAACTTGTCTTAAAACATTAATCTTTCACTTTCTTTTAAAATCTATATTGCTAAGACAAGCGTCTTTCTTAGAAAAAGAAGTCTCTGATGCAATGTTATAAAAATAATTTTCACTAGAGACAGTGTCTCTGGATTGCTATTTTCTGTTTCCTAGCTCTAGGATCCAGTAATTTCTTGTCTAATTTCTTCAGGGTTTGTAACCCTCTGTCGTTAGGCCGGTGGAGAACAGTAAATTTAAGACTTTTTATAAGTAAAGGAGCCTGAAGAAACGGGCCGCGCTCTCCCTGGGCCAGGCTTCTGGGTGCCTCTTCGGTGAAGCCGAGAAGACTCAGGCGCTCACTCTGGCCTAAGAAAAGCCCAAGGAAGGAGTCAAGACTGAGAGCAACCATCATACTAGTTCGAAGGTGGGGGGAGCAGGATGGTTCTGTGGCGCAGTTTAAGATTAAGTGGCACACACCACTTAGTAAACTAATGAAAGCCTATTTTGAACGATGGGTCTGTCAGTGAGGTAGATCAGGTTCCCACTGGATGAACAGTGAGGCACAGGGGCACAGTTGAAAATGGAGGACGAAGGTACAATTGATGTCTTCCCGCAGCAGACAGGAGGCGTTTACTGAAAAGGGCACCTGCAGCAACTGTACTCCAGAACTGTTCTTACAGACCAAGAATACATTCTCCATTAGAAAACTGCAACGTGGTTCCACCACATCCTGACTACTAAAGTATAGTTTCTCTATTCTTTCATTTACCCCTTCCCTATTCCTTTTTTTTTTTTTGGTACAGGGGATCGAACTTGGGACCTCACGCTTTAGAGGCAGGCGGCAGAACCACGGAGCTAAATCCAGATTCTCCTCCTATTTCTTTATTGTACATAAAGTATCTGGTGTATGTGCACAAGAGTATTGCCATTTTTTTTTAAACTAAATGGCCAGCAACATGTTTTGATTGACATCAAATGGAGACAGGATGGGGAGATACTGGTTCTGTGAAAATAATCCCCTCCGTCCATTAGTGGCAAGCTCATCAGCTCTTATCTTTATACTCCAGTGAGTTATTTTGCTCTTGATGCTTTAACAGAAAAGACAACACAAAAAATCCTTGCATACCTTGTTTGATTGGAGAATTTTAATGTTTTTCATTTATCATTGTAAAACCAAGGACAATTTTATAACTTTTTTGTACATAGCTGTTACATGCAGGGAAATCATCTTTATGTAGGTGTAAATTACTCTATAAAAAGAAAAAGAACCTTAGATAGTTAGATAGTTTTCCCTTCAAGTGTCTTCTTGTTTAAATAAACTTCTTGTTAAAAAAAAGAAAAGTGGGTATTTTCCAGCAGTCAAACAAATCTGTTAATAATAGCAACAAAATTGACACTAAAGTCTCCTAAGGCTCGGGTGTGACCCGGACTGGGGTTCAGGGAGGGGCTGGGTCTTCAGATCGCAGGAGCTCAGAACAAGAAAACAACACACACAAGTTCTGAGCAAGGTGGTGGCAATTTCTAGCACCTTTACTTATGTTTTGTTTTGTTTCCTTCTAAATATTTATTTTTAAAAACCCTAGACCTGGGCGTGGTGACACACACACATGTAATCCTAGCTACTTAGGAAGCAGAGGCAGGAGGATCACAAATCAAGGCCAGCCTGGACAATGTAGACCCTGTCTCACAATTTAAAAGAAAAAAGAAAAGAAATGTTTTGTGTATCTTGTTCCTCAAAAACTCATCGTGTTTATTTTTTTTTCATTGAGTTTATTGGTACATCTTAGGTATACAGTACACTTACATCCATCATTGGGATCTTGTACCTTGACACGACAAGTCTGGGTTCTCATTTTTTCCTCACACCCCTGCCCTCCCCGCTTCACCCCCTCCACCTGTCATCTGTTTGCTTAGATCAGCAGTTCTCAAGGTGTGGTCCTGAATCAGGCATCATCTGGGAGATGGATTACTGAATTACAAACTCTAAAGTTGGTATCTAGTAATCTATTTATATTTGCGAGGCAGTTCAGGCTGTCCTTGAATTCACTGTGCAGCCCAGGCTGGCCTCAAACTCTCAATGATCCTCCTGCCTCAGCCTCCACAGTGCTGGGATTACAGGCCTTTGCCACCACCCTGGCTCTATATTTTAACTATCCTCCAGCTGTTTCTGGTGCACAAGATTTACCTGTATTTCACCACTGAGGTTGCAAAATGGTGATGTTGCATCATCCATTGCGCATTTACTTACCTTGCTGTATATTACAAGAAGTCTCTGTGGTTCTTGACCTTGTGTTTGCGGGGTTTCACGTTGAATCTCGAGGGCAAGGAGAAAGTAAGCTACTTAATGTGCCCCCGAGGGGTCTCCGTATCTAAATACTGTTCTGCAGAATTAATATATTTGAGCAAGACAAGTGTTTGTCCACTTCTGTGGCAGTCTGCAATTATACTGATGTCCTTATGATTCTTATAGGAGGGTGATCTGGGGGAAACTGAGGGATTTTGCTACAACTTTAGGTGAATTAATTCAGCTCCAGGGTTTGATCTCTGAGCACGTAACAGAGATATTTATACATAATTGGCAAAAGCAAACCAGAGACACTTATTTTCCATCGTTAATTTGCATAGTTTTAGGAGCTAGTAACACAACACACATATATTGCTACTTAAACTATCTCAATGCTCGTTAAAGTAGCCAAAACAAATTCACAAAGACAGTAACACCTTGCACTTTTTAAATGACTACTATATGCCAAGCATCACAGTAACAGGTACCTTATGTGTATTATTTCATTTATGGCTTTCAAAACCCCTGTGAGGTAAGTGCTTTTATTACTCCTGCCTCGCACATAAGCGGAGGCACAGGGTATGCCTCGTGCTTTTTCCAGGTCACGCAGCTGAGCAGTGGCTCCACATTCCACGGTCTTAGCTCACACTCTGTACCGCCTTTCTAAATTTGTACTGGTAAATATAATTAACTAAGGAGTCTGCTGTCTGATTAGCTTATTTCATTTCATAATATTTTCAGGAAAAGAGCCCGAGCCGTGCGATCCTGTGGAAAGAGTCCAGGAGTTTTGATTGTTCAGACCAGAGTCCGAGTGAGTTCCGGGGAAGCCACAGGCTGACCTTGGGAAATCGGTTCAGAGCCTCAGGGTCTTCATCTGGGAGGCAGGTGGAAGGGTAGCTGCCCCCTCTGTGCATTGTCACGAGAGTCAGACGGCACAGTGAGTTGGGAGGCGCTTTTAAATTGCAAAATGATGAGCAGAAACGGACAGGTGCATCTTAACAAATATATAGACATCTTACGTTTCGCTGTTTACAAAGCGAGTCCATAAGCCACTTTTAAATATTCTAGGTACTTAGATGGTTTCTCTTAGTTTATTTAGGCCTGCATTTTTTTCAAGTGGGGATTCCCCCATAAATACATAATTTCAAACCTTGGATTCTTCTTTTTATTTATTTTGTGGGACCGGAGATCAAACTGGGGTCCCTTGTGCTTGTGAGACAGACGCCAGAACCACTGAGCTAAATCCCTGGCCCGAACCTTGGATTTTAAAAAAAAACTTCTATAATACACATAATAAACTGCCTTTTACATACTTTTCCCCCCAGGGACAAATTTTAAGTTCTTGTCATGTTTCAATTTTATTCAGCCTGCATTATTCAGCCTGTGTAATCTGCTGCTCTGGTGGCTCTTGCATTTGTGTTTTGCATATTTCATACAAGCAAACAGAGAAAAAAGAGAAGTGAGCCAGATTGGATTCTCTTTCCAGGCAGAGAAAACTAGAAACATTTGCATGCCACGACCTCTTCTCTAGACAAAGGATGCTTGTTTCCAGGACTGGCGGTTGGTCACAGGGTGACCTACCATCCCCGAATTCCTGAGGCAGCCGTAGGTTTACAATCTAGGTTCTGAAATAGTTCCCAAGATGCAATTATTTTCAAATGTAATCAAACACCAGAAAATAGCTAATTAAAACAGCAGGCTTTTTCTCCAAATTTAGACTCTTCTTTGACTGGCTGTTGAGTTAGCCAAATCTTGCAAAAGCCCAGCCACCTGTTGGGGAGGGGTGGGGGCAGGCGCTGGAGTTCCTAGGAGGTGACTGTTCTTGGCAACCACCTCCACCCAGCTCTTCCTGGAATTTGTTATTGTCAGCTTCTGCTAAGATAGGGTTTAGTACTTGGTGGGTAGATAGGCGAGGAATTGTTTGACCTCTCCTCGCATCCCTTTCTCATACTCGTTATATTCTTTAAATGACATAATTACAGTAAAACTCCTAAGATAGCACAAGCCGGGGAGAGGGTTCAAACACAGTGAAACTCCCTCCCTAGTTGGCTTCCCCTCCCACCCGGCAGCCCTGCTGCAGTTTCCCCAGAGCTTTGCCCCACTGCCCAGGAAGTTGGGTGTGGTTCCCAGAAGGTTCAGTTCGGGATTTACATTTTAGTTTGCATCAATGACATCATCCATTGTTTGGGCTTTTTACACCAGAAAACCGAGAGGGATGCTTTTGTGAACCAATTTGTTTTTCTCAAAATTTAAACTTCTCTGATCAAAATGTAATAGAACGAAACTCCTAGGTAGGGAGAATTTTTCTAAAAATCAGAAAATTCTCAAGGGTACATGGACGTAAGGGAGCTACCTGGGGAAACAATGCTTTGGAATGGAGGAGATTAAAGCTTTTTTTCTGGTTCAGTCTCTATCCTGATTAATGGGAACTTACACTAACACAAAAATAAAACAAAAGAACAGATCAAGAAACAGTGAAAAATCACTTTAGGGGACCAAGCTAAGGCCTCCTGCATGCTAGACAAGAGTTCTGCCACTGAGCTACACCCCAGCTCTGAAAAATATTTTAAGTTCTTGTTGAGATTTGTGGACATTTTTATGTTGCTATCTACTGAACAGTGAAAGCTGAGTTACTCAGAAAAACCTAACTGAATTCTTGAAACAGTGTTTTATGGTACCATTTTATTTGGTCATGCCTCACATCTCTGTTTTTTAAAATTTTATTTACTCTTAATAATTTTTCACTAGTTTTATTTTTCACTATATTGTCTGGGGTTTTTTGTTTGTTTGTTTGTTTGGTACCGGGGATTGAACTTGGGACCTTGTAAACACAATTTCAAGAGTTTTGACAGTTGTATATACCATTAACTGTAATCACCACTCCAAATCAAGATACAGAATATCTTCCTCACTCGAGAAAAGTCTCCTGTGCCCATTCCCAGTTGATCTTATTCACGCCAGTCTAACTCCAGGAAGCAAATGTTCTGATTTCTATCAGAAACCTATAGGGTTGGAGAGTATCAGAAGACAAAATTACAGGGCTGGGGGTGTAGCTCGGCGGTAGAGCTTATGTCTAGGCCCTTGCGCATGCACACACACACACACACACACACACACAAAGTCAAAATTACAACAAACTTAATTGAATAATCTAATTGGCTTTTATTTGTAATTTTGTAAGTGGGAGTAAATGTCTCTTTGGAAATTTATTTATTTTTCTTTTTTCTCCCTGCACTGGGGATTACATCCAAGGCCTACTTACTGAACATCATCAGATTCGAACTCGGGTCCTTGTGCTTACTAGACAGGCAGCAGAACCACTGAGCTAAATCCCTGGCCCCTTGTCTCTTTAGAGATTTAGAAGAGGTGTTCCAGGGAGCTGAGCAGAGGAAGATGTCTTAGCAGGCAGAAAAGGGATGAAGAAAGCAGAAACAGGAAACAAAAAGTAGACTGGTCGTTTCAAAAGTTACTTTCTTTATAGTGTTAAAACAGAGGAGACTTCCTTACCATGCTAAAATTGGCCTGTTTAGAAATTTGGTTATTATTTCTCCTGATTTCTGGGAAAGTCAGTCTGCTGTTTTGCTTCGGTAACTTGAGTGACTCCATTTGGTTTGGTCTTTTGGGGCCTAGTACAGGAGCTCAGAATAAATCAATGGCTTCCCACAGTTGTGTTTAACAACAACTATACCTAGTCTGAACTTACATCAATGAAATTATAAAACTATATACTCTTTTTGTATCTGGATTACTTCATTCAAACTAATTTCCATGAGATGCCAAATTTTTCATCCCTGTTGTTGCATGTACTATGTCAATAGCTTGTTCCTTTCTTTGCTGTTTTTATTGTGATAAAACATAACATAAAATTTACCAGGTAAACATTTAAAAATGTACAGTGCAGGGTCATTAAGTACATCCAAAGTATTGGCAACTATCAGCGCTATTCATTTGCAGAATTTTTCATCATCCCAAACTGAAACTCTACCCATGAAACAATATCCAATCCTCTTATCCTCCTGTCTCTGTCTCTGTCCCTGTTCCTGTCTCTCCCTCTTTTTCACAGTGCTGGGGATTGAACCTAGGGCCTCTTGCATGCTAGGTAATTACGCTACCAGCGAGCTACATGTATTTTAAAACAAAGCCCTTAAAAAAAAGTCATACACATAGTGAAGAGTTACCCCTTTCACAAAAAGACAAGATTTCCAAGTATGTCAACATTTAAGTAATCATAAGAGGCTTTTGGTAATTATAAACCAGCTAGCAGAAACTCTTGGAACACAAGCCTCATTTTAAAGACAGATGTTATCTTAACAGTAGGTGATATAGTAACTGTTTTATGAAAGAAATGTATACTTTGGGGTATTTATTTTGAAACGGTATACTTGGAAAGATTTCCATCATTATATAATCCTTTAGAAACTTCAAGCAATATAATCATATCTTAAAAGTCAAAACACTGCATATCTGCACACCCAAAAAAACTTGGAAACAGGATTTTTCAAACATGTTTAAAAATCTTCCAAATGAAGAGTTTCATTTCAAAGCCACTCATTAAAGATGTAAGAACTGAAAAACTTCCAATTAGTTGGTAGAAATAACTAACTGGCCTCATAGAAAATGAAAAATTTCAAAAAAACAAATCATTGTTAGGTAGAATTGACAAATGATTTAGTAATCTCAGTGAATGGAATATTTCTATAAATATTTTTAAATTCCCTTATTTCTTTAGCTTTGAAAGCCTTTGAAAGAATATGCTGAAAGTAACTGAATATGAATAACCAGGCCTTTAATTGTTTCACTGCAAAATACTAAATCAGATTTTTGGGTCGTGGTCTGGCCTTGTGGCTCGGTGGTAGAAGCTTACCTCTCAGGTGAGAGGCCCTGGCTTCAATCCCCTGTACCAGAAAAATTTTCAACTGTGTTGTATTCAGTTATATTGTTCTCATTAGTTACATTGTTATTACTAACAACGTGTGTGTGTGTGTGTGTGTGTGTGTGTGTGTGTGTGTGTTTTGGGAGGGGTTGAACTCAGGACCTAGCGCTTACACCACTGAGCTAAATCCCCAGCCCACTAACAATTTTTTAATAAGAGCAAAAGTTGTGTACCAGTAACAACTAAAGTAAATGTTTTTAGTGCATGTGTTTTAGTTTACTGGTACATGCAGGTAATTTATAAGTTAATAATCTATTAGGAGGGCCGGGGATTTCGCTCAGTGGTTCCACTGCCTGCCTCACAAGCACAAGGACCCAAGTTCAATCCCCGGTACCAAAAAACAAAACAAATAATCTTTTCTTGTTTGTTTTTTGGTAACAGGGATCGAAGTCGGGTTCCTGCGCTTGCAAAGCAGGCGCCGGAACCACTGAGCTAAATCCCGGGCCAAAACAAATAATCTATTAGGAGTACACACTTAAAACCTATTCAAAATATTACTTTCCAACATGTGATGAATAAATCATTATTGAGATATTTTACGTTCTTTTTTCCTTCACGGCAAGTCTTTGAAATCTAGAGTATGTTTTATACCTAAGCAGTTTTGGGGGTGATTCTGGGAGTGCAATCCAGGGCTTCGTGAATGCTAAGTAGGAGTTACAACCCTAAACTACATCCTCAGGTCTCCTAAGCACATTTTAAGGTCTGGCCCTCCACAGTTCAAGGGCTCACATGTAGCCTTCGGACACTGCACTCTTTAGTGCTCTAAGGAGGTTAGCTTTAATGATAATTTTCAATGTCATTCATTTGGCTCTTTCATTTTAGACTAGTTTTTCGAACAGAGATAAGCACTGTGTATTTTCCCAACAATCTTTCAAAGCAAATAACAAAAATCAGGAAGAAGCAATCTGCCAAGACTAGTGTATACCTCTTTCAGTGTGTGGCTGTTGGTGTAGTTAAGAATTTAGGGATATTTGCGCCTAAAATCCCTTATCTGATGCTTTGCTGGATATTGTCTCTGCTGACGAAAATTTTAAAGTAGGTACAATAATTCCAGTCTGCCTATCTCTGAAATAAGATTTTAGGGAGTTGCTGTTAAAGACAATTGTACCAAGCTACTGTTAGCCCTAACTAAGTCTAATCTAGTTTTTTTTTTTTTCCCCTAGCTTCTTTCAGCTAGTTGTTCAAAACAAGCTGGGTGTGGTGGCACCCTTATAATCTCAGCACCCTGGGAGACTTGAGGAGAAAGGTCACAAATTTGAGCCCAGCCTGGGCAATTTTGCGACTTCTCAAAATAAACAATGAAAAGGGACAGGAGAAGTAGCTCAGTGGGAAGGTCCTGGATTCAGTCCCTAGTGTTACCAGACCCCCCCACATAAGAGTTCAAAATGTCTTCAAGACCAGTCTCACATGAAATTAAAGATCAGTTTCATGCTTGTTTCTTATAGGTGACCTCTTTGCTATGCTACTTTGTTCTTTTGTTGTTTGTTTGGTTGGTTGGGTTTTTTCTTGATACCGGGGATCAAACTCAGGACCTTGTGGCTTTCAAGGCGGGTGTGGTGCCACTGAGCTAAAATCCCCGGCCCCTTCTGCTACTTTGTTTTGACATTAACATTTTTCTGAAAATATTTTTCCACTTTGTGGATAATAAAATACATCCAGAGGAACTGAGGGTTAAAACTATGAATAACCTTTATCTTACGTGTTTTAGAGGTTATCATACTGTCTAGGTTCAAACTCTATCCTAAACCAAGAAATCAAACTGTCACTTACTAGCTCCCTGTAAACACTGTTTTTATAGTCCAGATGAATAAAATACTTAATAAATTTTAATGCACATTTAATAACATTGAAGGGTAATTTTTTTTTGATACCAGGGATTACACTCAGGTCCTTGTGCTCGAGAAGCAGGTGGCCGAAGGGTAATACATATATATATATATATTTTTTTTTTGTTTTGTTTTGTTTTGTTTTGTTTTGTTTTTTTGTTTTTTGTTTTTTGTTTTTTGAGACAGGGTCTCACTATGTAGTTGAGACTGACCTGGAACTCACTATGTAGTTCACGCTAGTCTTGAACTCACAGGGATCCTCCTGCCTCAGCCTCTCAAGTGCTTGGATATAGGCATGTGCCTCCACGCCCAGCAACCAAAGGGTAATATTACTGGAAATGAGTAATGACATCACTTTCTTTTCTAGATGGAGAAGTCACCTCCCAAGACAACCCTGTTGATTAACTACTCTCCACTGACACTGGACACACTGAATTAATCGTCTAAGAGTCCTATGCCAGTGGCTGTGCCCAGCAACATCTGTTCAATGCTAACCAGTCCTGGTCAAGAAATAATGCCATAGCGTTCTAGTTCTACCTAGAATCTTAGTGGCATAAAACAATAATAGACACTCTTACACATTTTCCGTGAGTCATGAATTCAGGAGGGTGGGACCCTTGAGGTGTCACCTGAGGCTGTGGTCACCTGAAGGTGTGGCCAGGGCTGTAAGATGGCTGCTGCGGCTGGTGAGTTGGTGCATGGTTGGTTGGTAGGAGCCTCGGTTCTCTGTCACATCAAAGTCCCACATTTTGGCCTTTTGGATTTCCAGGCAGTTCTTCTGTTTTCCCTAGGTCACAACCTTTGCTCACGTAGCCAGATGTATTGAGGAAAACGCAAAACAGAAGAGACTATGATAGAAATAAATGATCTTAGATGACCGCAAAGAAGGTGGAAAACAGGGTTAAGAGACACAAGGTCAGTACAAGTGGCCCAACATCTGACTCATATGTGTTTTGCAAGAGAAAACAGAGAAAAGACAATCATAAAAAATAATCTAAATATATTTTAGCATTGGCGATCATGAAGGGTGGAAGAGAGGAAGCAAGTAAGCTTACAAGTAGATTAATGTAAAAATTTTTGAACTCTAAGGTAGAGAAGTGTTGTAGGATCATTGAGTGAAGGGTAAAAAAAAAGTATAGCAAAGACAGGTCACCTGTAAGAAATGAGAGTGACACTCATCTTTAGCAGATTAGATCCTAGAACATTATGGACCAATGCTTTCAAAATTATGATGGAAAGCACAAGGTCCTGAGTTCGATCCCTGGTACCCAAAACAAAACAAAATTATGAGGAGCTGGGCGTGCCATTGCCTGCCTGTAATCCCAGCACTCAAGAAGCCGAGGAAGAAGGATCACTGTACGTTCGAGGCCAACCTGGGCTACCCAGTGTGTTCAAGACCAGCCCGAACTACCTGACGAGACCTCATCTCAAAAAACCACAAAGAAGAAGAAACAAGAAAAATGAAACAAAACTTTTTTTTT
>NW_022900914.1:18768381-18783569 GCF_012274545.1 Fukomys damarensis
GGGGATCGAACTCAGGTACTTGCGTTTGCAAGGCAGATGGCAGAACCACTGAGCTAAATCCCCGGCCTCACACATATATTTTTGAAACAACAGAATAGTAATTTGGGGAATTATTTGAACTTCTCCCTACTTTGCATTTATCTATCTTCTATGTTGCTCTTTATTTGTATATGTAATATATATATATATATATGTGTGTGTGTATATATATATATATATATATAGTTTCTCACATAAAAGAAAGCATGTGATATTTAACCTCATGTGTCTGATTTTTTTCATTTAACATTAAATTCTCAAGTTGCACGCATTTACTTACAAATACCTCAAGTTTATCTTCCTCTATGACAGAATCTTTTTTGTCTGTCTTATACTCTGAATAACTACTTTGAAGATAATGATACACTATTGCTATTCTCTTATTATTTTGTTATGAAATTTTATTTTCTAAAAAGTTTAAAACACCCCCAAATTATGAGGGATGGGTATTTTTAACTTAGAATTCTATACATGCCTAAGTCATAAATCAGAAGAGAATAAAAGGGCTGGGGTGTAGCTTGGTGGCAGAGCCCTGGCCTAGCACTTGAGAAGCCCTGGATTCCATTGCTAGAACTGCCAAAAGCGACATGCAGTAAAACACAAGACACATGTATGAAGAGCGTTCATACTGTTCTACCTGGAGCCCAGTGAACATTCTGTGATATCTGAGGTATTCCTTACATCACAGCTTCACTGCCTCTACCCCATTCCAGGTGGGATGGATTAGAAATTACTACCAGATCTCCCTTCGCCTTTTCTTCCTTTTTAAAAAAATTATTTAAAATGTCAGGCGTGGTGGCGCATGCCTGTCATCCCTGCACTCGGGAGGCTGAGGCAGGAGGATCGCTGTGATTTTGAGACCAGCCTGGGCTACATCGTGAGTTCCAGGTCAGTCTCAACGACATAGTGAGACCCTGTCTCAACTCCCCCCCACCACAAAAAATCATTTAAAAAAACAGTTACTGGAGGTGACCAAGGAGGGGGCCCAGAGGATTGGGGCTGAAGAAGAGGCCGGCAGAGGCAGGGCTGAGATGGCTGAAGAGGGTCCAAGGGCTCCTCAGCTCATTCCAAGTTGGGGTCTGAGTTCTCACGGAGTCCCCAGGCCTCATGTGAGTAGACCCCAGCCCCAGGGTGACCGGCGTGTCACCGCCCCCCTGTCCCCAGCTTTTCCTCTGGCTCTCCCTTTGCTGTAATCCTTTCTCACCCAGCCAGCCACAAAACATCTTCATTCTAATTTCTGTCCAGATTTATCCTCCTATTCCCTGTGGTTTGTTTTTAATCGAGGTGAAATTCACCTCACTTACAAGCAACCACCTTCAAGCGTATGATTCCGAGGCATGGAGAGTGCCTAAAGCGCAGTGTGACCGTGGCCTCTCACGAAACCAAGTTCACCTCTTCGGAAAGGCACCACCCGATTGCCCTGCCCGGAGCTCACCTCCAGTTCTGCCTTTCCCTACTTTATTTTTCTTCATGACACTTGCTAGAAGTTTCGTTTCTCTTCTGTTTGTATTCAGGTTATCTCTCCCCTCGGACTGCCGCCCTCACAAAGGTGGGGGTTCGGATGTCTGTGAATGCTGAGGCTTCAGAGCCTAGTCTGTCTCACAGAAAGTTCTCAACAATAATAGTCAGATGACATGTGATAATGTAGACTCTGCCTATTATTTTGAGTCAATCTCAAGAGAAACAAGTCTAATTACAGAACAATATAAATGTTAAAACACCGAAGAAGCAAATATAGCAGACAAGTTAGTAGGGGGGAAAGAGGAGAGACTGGGTCATGGGACAGCTGAGTGACATAAGATCTCCTACCTTAAGAACTAAACATAGTCGATTGGTTAAAACATTGTTAAGTGTTTCACATAAAGGTATAAAGGTATCCAACAGACAAACTAAATTACGCTTATTTACCTCGAAGAGGTGAGAGCTGCGTATGAGTGGTCTCAAGATCTCCAATTAACAAAGTAATAAAAAGACTTAGTTTAATACCAGTACTTTAATATTTGCCACTAATGTGCCATATAAATTTTTGTTTTCGGTACCAGGGACTGAACTCAGGTCCCTGCGCTTGCAAGGTAGGCGGCAGCACCACTGAGCTAAATCCCCGGCCCTCTCTCGGTCTTTGTAAGTGGACTGCACGGTTGCCACTAGAGCACTGTGCTGTTTCCCCAAAGGCAGCCGAGGCAGCAGGCGTGTCATGCGGCTGTGGGTCAGGCTTTGCACAGTCCCCACCACGCTGACGCGGGGCTGGCCCAGGGCCTCTCTGTACCACAGGAAGGGACACCCTGCCTGTTCTGTGATGAGGCTTTAAGGAGTCCCGCGAGTTCTGCTACCCCCCCACCCCCAAGAGATTAGGTGGGGAGAGAGAAGGGCTCTGAGACAGCGGACGGGGAAGAAGCGGCCTGGCCGGGCCAGGGGTCCAGCTGCTGCCCATGTTGCAGCCAGACGGGAGTGTGGCCATTTGGATGTTCAGCCTCAGCACTGTCTGCCTGCAGCCGCAGGAGACGCCTCAGAGGAGCCCGGCAAGAGCAGCCCTGCTTTGGAGCTCCAGCTCACCCACAGAACTGTGAGAGATAATAACAAGGCTATTGTTTTTAGCTGCTGAGTTTTGGGGTGGTTTGTAATGGAGCCAAAGATAACTGAAACAGGCGTGCTTAATCTTCCGTCAGGTCACCCACTTCCTGCTCAAGTCCCAGAATATCAATCCCCAGATTCCACGAACCCAAGAGAGTAAGAGGTGAGGAGGAGAGATAGGGGGATGTCTCTATTTATCTAGCCATTCTGAGAAGATCACATGAGTGGAAGATGTGTAGAAGAACATGGATAGATGCTTATGATTAAGAAATGAAAGATAATGCAGCAGATTATAAAGTGACGGGAAAACTACTCTACATATCTGCATGTACTCTCTTTCAAACGCACAGAACACAGATGCAAATAGGTGAGAGTTTGGCATTTACCATTACAAATTCCTGGAATGTCACAACTATTGTGCCCTTTGTCCTAGTGACTTGGCCTCTGTAACCAGGGAAACAGCTCTGGTTCATGATCTGGGGTGATACTGGGTAGAGAACTCAGCAAAAAGATAACACAGTGGGTTATATTCTTCTCTAGGTACAGAACTTGGTAATCTCTTAACACGTTTTTCTGTGCTGAGGTTAACACAGGAACAGACTGGATCACCTCTTCCTTTTCATGCTAGTAATTAGAAATATATCAGCGAGGCATGAGGCAGGCGTGGTGGTGCAAGCCTATAACCCGGCACCCGGGAGGCTGAGGCAGGAGGATCACTGTGAGTTGAAGACCAGCCTGGGCTCCACAGTGAGTTCCAGGTCAGTCTGAACTACATAGTGAGACCCTGTCTCAAAAAACAACAGCAACAACAACAAAAGAAAAAACAGACAGGCATGAACGAATCAATACCAGAGTCCTTTTAATCCTATAGAAAGTATAAAACCAGCCACAGTAGTAAAACTAGTTGGAGTCCTGGAGATTAGGCTTTAGAGATCATTCTGCCCCGTCCTGTGCGACTTTTCTCTTTGGGTACCACTGGCTGATGTGTGGAACAATTACAGAAGAAGGAGAGGGGAGACTGGTTCAGGGTCTGTTAGTCTGAGAAGCCTGCCTGCCATGGGAGGAACTTTACTCTGCTAACAAAAGTAGAATTCATATTGAAACAAGCACTCTTTTTTAAAATAAGCTTTTTACCAGGCATGGTGATGCTTATCTATAATCCCAGCACTTGGGAGGCTGAGGCAGGAGAATCATGTGTTTGAGGCTAGTGTGGACTACACAGCAAGCCTAGGTCTCTGGGAAAAAAAATGAAAACAAGATAAAACACAGAGACAGACAGACAGGCACGTGCACACACACGTGCACACACACACACAAAGAGCTTTGCATCCTGGAGTAATTCTAGACTCACAGAAGAGTTGCAGTGATAATACTGACACTTCCTGGATATCTCTCATGCAGTTCTGTCTAGCGTTACCATCTTTATTATCACTGCAGCACTGAAATGAACATTGATGCGTTACCATTAACTCCAGATCTTATTTCTGTTTCCCCAGGTTTCCCACAACTGTCCTTTTCCTGTCCTAGGACACTGTCTGGGATCCCACAGCTCATTCCCTCTCACGTCTCTTGAGCCTCCTCTTCTCCACAATGGCTCCTCCATCTTTCATTTCATCACCGTGACAGTTTTGAGTAGTGGTCAGGTGTTTTGAGGACCATCCTTCCGTCCTCCTGGGATGGCCGGTTATGGAGGCCAAGCGCTGAGAGCCCCACGGCCTGGACCGTGTGAGTAAGGAGGGTCTGCCAGCCCTCCCACTGCAGCGCGCAGCGGTGCTCTCCCTTCTACACCCTGCTCTTGGAGACAGCCCTAAGTCCAGGCGACATTCAGGAGCAGGGAGGCGAGTCCTACTTCTCGAGGGGACGGCGCCTTCCTCCGTTATGTGAGCTTGGTCCGTAAAGAGGGTTTATCTTTCCTCTTCTCCCCTCACCCAGTTTACTGACTCATCGAATTATCGATATATACAAGCACCCTTTTAATGAAGAGTATTAATCCTCTTGTTTAAGTAAAAGGTACCAGGCCATTCCCTGCGCTTTTAGCGAAGTTGACCATCTAGGAGACGGAAACAGGGAGAGACCCCTTCAGGGCTTGCTCCTACCAGCCACAAACATGGGGCTCTGAGAATGGACAGTTCAACCTCAGCTCTGCCACGCACTAACTAAACCCCCTAGGGCCAGTTTCTTAATTTCTCTACTCAATTTTCCTTTTTAAAAAATGAAGATATTAAATATGAAGAATACTCTTAAAGGGTACCAATTCGGCAAGGTGATTTACTTTAAACTAACGTAGACTCTAGCAAAAGTCATATTAATATATATAGTACTATTAGGGGTTGCTTCTTACCCATATCATTTAGGGTTAGGAAACCAAGAAATAGATAGATGTACACGTGCCTGTAAGAACACAGAGAGAGGGAAGGAGAAAACTTAAGGGTAGCATTAGTGATTTTTTTCCTTCTTTTTGCTTATTTCTACATTCTAAGTTTTGTGTAATAAAGCTTCATCACTTTTTAATGAGGAAAAAAAAAAGTTAGTTCCCAGATTCAAAACTTCTGGCATTGCTGGATGTGTGAAAAATGACCACTACCTCATTCTGCTGCTAGGAAGAAAACTTGCTCCATTCTTTCTGAAGAATATCTTGGCAATAAATGTCACAAGTCTACATGTCTGACATGTTGCCAACTAACTCAGCAATTCCAATTTTAGTTATTGAAAACTTTGTACAATACACATGCACAAGAATGTGTCCACACAAATGCGCAGTGCGCTGATTATAAAAGCAAAAGCGGGTAATGACCGAATGCCTGTATGTGGATCACAGTGCTTTGTGGCCAGACGATCATTTTATAGAAGAGGATTTCATGAAATTTTATTAAAAATGTTCACAATACTTTTTTTGGGGGGGGTACTGGGGATTGAACTTGGGATCTTGCACTTGCAAGGCAAGCAGCAGAACCACTGAGCTAAATCCCTGACCCGTCACAATACTTTTTTTGTGTGTGTGGTACCAGGGATCAAACTTAGGACTTTGTGCTTGAGAGGCAAGTACTGTGCCACTAAGCTAATCCCTAGCCATAATACTTTTAAGTTACAAAGGCTGTTATAAAAATTATTTGGCCAATATTGTGTGATTTTTGTAAAGTATACACGTTATACATGCACAGGAAGATTATTTATATAAATACAGATATAGTGTAAATGACAACAATTACTATCTCCAGATAGAGAGGTCATAAGTGACTTTCCGCTTTTTTAAACTTGGGCTTTTCTATATTTTTTAGACTGCTTTCAAAAAAATCTGTATTATTTCTGAAAGTAGAAAAGCCAATGCTATGTTTAACATCATAGATAATTTGGAAAAATACAACAGCAAGATGCAAATTTTAGGATGATGATAAAAAACATTCATCAAGTACTTGATTTTGGTTCTCTCTCTCTCTCTTTTTAGGCAGAATCTTGCTGTGTAGTCCAAGCTGGCCTCACACTCCTGGAGATCCTCTTGCCTCAGTCTCCCAAGTGCTGGGATCACAAGTGTGCACCACCACTCTCAGCAAAAACATCATTTTTAAAGGCCTGCATATATTTCACTAGACCCTGATTCTATTTTTGAACATTTAGCTTTCTCGCCTTTTCATTATTATGATTAATGATAATGCTGTGATGACTATCTCTGTTCTTAAACCCTTTTCTGCCGTCATTATATTCTATGATAAATTTGAAGGAAGGGTAGTTCCAAGATCACTTTGTGCTTACTAATCTTAAACATTCTGCATGGAATGTATGCTTGCATATAACAACCGATTTAACTCTCTAGTTCTTTTTTTTTCCCCTCAGTACCAGAGATCAAACTCAGGACCTTGTGCTTGCAAGGCAGGCGCAGTGCCACTGAGCTGCATCCCTGGCCCTTAGCTTTCTGTTTTTTCATAGAAATCAGCACAACCCTTTAGTTTATGGTTTCTAATTTACTCAGAGAATTTCTCATGTGAAAAAAAAATATATTCTCTTTGGAAATAGACTCGGGAGTCTATAATCCCTTCAGCCAAGGGATTTAGCTCAGTGGCGCCACCTTCCTCACAAGTGCCAGGTCCTGAGTTCAATCTCTGTTTCGATCCCAAACAAACAACAAACAAAAAAGAAGAGAACATTTTAATCCAATAGCAGCTCCACAATGAAGAGAGACAGGGATGAGATCGATGCATTGATTCACAAAGCCAGTCTGACAGAGCTGGTACACTGGTTGGACTTGAGAAGACAAACATCACCACTCTTGGGTCTTGTCACCTAGTCTATTAAAATTATAATGTATATTTAAAAAGGTAATAGTTTATTGAGACTTAACTCCTGCACCACAAAACCCGCTCTTTCAAGATGCACAACTCAATGGGCTACTTTTTAATAGAATCACAGACTGGGCAGCCATTACCTCTCTAGTTTTGAACACTTTCCTCACCCTTGCTTTTCAAAAGTATTTTGTTTTATAGTCACTGTATATAAATACCACCTCATGTCCATTATCAAATAGGCAAGAAGGAAATATCCTTAAATGAACGAATAAATTTTGTCCACCTACTTCATCTATGCTTAATATTTCTCAGGGTCCTTCAACTTTTTTGTGGGTCACTTATCTGTAAAATCAGCACTTTGGCTTCATCTCACAAAGGACTGATTCATTTTCTTTTTTTATGTTTGTTTGTTTTTTGAGACAGGGTCTCACTATGTAGTTGAGACTGACCTGGAATTCACCAGGTAGCCGAGGCTGGCTTCGAACTCACAGAGATCCTCCTGCCCCAGCCTTCTGAGTGCTGGGATTACAGGCATGTGCCACCATGCCTGGCTAATGATTCATTTTCTGTTTGTTTGAGTTCTGGGGATCAAACCATGAAAAGAGACTGAATATTCTGTTACAGTTGGGGAAAGACATTTAGCTAAGGACACAGTGTTTTTACATTGTGTGTGTGTGTGTGTGTGTGTGTGTGTGTGTTACTTGGGACTGTACCTGGAACCTTTGCACTGAGCTATATTCCTGGCTCTTTTTATTTTGAGACAGGGTCTCACTAAGTTGCTTAGTTGCCCAGATTGGACTCGAATTTACAATCCTCCTGCCTCTGCCTCTGCTTCCCAGAGTGCTGGGATTACAAGAGTGTGCCACTGTAACAAGCCTTATGTCGTTATTTTAATTAAGCTTGGCACAAACATCAGGATGCAAAAGTTGAGCAAAAATTGAAAATGTTCCAAATCAAGTTAATGTTTACCAATTATACGTAAAAACAAGTGACAAATTCCAGTGGAAATTATTTTGAAAATTTTAAAGCCGGCTCTGATACTTTCTGGCTATCTCCCTAAACCCAAGAGCTTCCATTTGTAAAATGTGGATACTTCCTACACTGTATAGGAGAGTGCAGCAGAGAGGACATGTAAAGTGTCTCCTTTGGTGTCTAGCATCTGATTAGGGTTTCATATATTTAGTTCCCTGGGACAGTCAGTCTACCTAGAACTTCAAGACCTCCAGAAAAGAGATTATACTGGTCAAAGGAGACGACATTTCTGTTAGGACGAACGAGTTTAAGAGATCTACTGTAAAATATGGTGACAACAGGGCTGGGATTTAGTTCGGTGGTTCTGCTGCACACCTCACAGACGCAAGGTCCTGAGTTCAATCCCCAGTACCCCCCACCAATGGTGACAACAGTTCATAACAATGTATTGTATTTTTTTAATTGTTGAAAGCAGATAAGTTCTCATGACACACACAATAAGCATGCGAGGCAATGCATATATGAGATAGCTCCCTTTAGCCATTTCACTGTGTACATGTATTTCAAAACAACATGTTGTCTATATACAAATATATAAGCAACATGTAATTTTATTAATCAATTAAAAACAAATGAATGCAGATATGTAAATATATACTTGCATAGGTTTATAAAATTGAACTGAAAAGCTGTAATGTATCTCTATGATGCATTAATAATTTGTATTTCAACACAATAGCTGCTTTATATTTAGAAAACCAGTTTAAAGTATTTCCTTTTTAGTGTGCAAGGTGTGGTATTTCTACAGTTTAATGTATCTTCCTAGCCTTGGTCTTGTCAAACTCCCTACGATACTAAATTGGTCATTATTACTCCCGTATGTGCTGAGAGATTATGAAAATTAAAAGTAAAGAAAAATAAAACACCGTGAGCTTATGTAAATAACTGGCATTAATAAGTTGGGATAAAATTCAAAATGCTGTAAATATTATTCTGGGATTTTCACATACCAAGGGAGTACCAGCATACTCCTGGCAAGGTTGCTAGATAGAGCTTTCTTGAAATCCTGGCCAGGGATTTACTTTAATCCTTCAGAATTGTTGCATTGTGCAACTTTTGTTTGTTTGTTTTTTTGGTACTTGGGATCAAACTTGGGACCTTGCGCTTGCAAGGCAGGCGGCGGAACCACTGAGCTAAATCCCCAGCCCCCATTGTGCAATTTGAAATTAAAGTTTCAGTTTTACTGTATTTAACAGCTATTTTCTCCATTTGTGGGTTCTCTGTCAATTTTAGTGGTTAAAGGGCCTGTTGTGCACTTACAGGGCAAGCACAGTAGTCTTGCAAGCAACAAGGAGTTCAGGGTGCTAAGGCAAAACAAAACAACAACAGCAGCAAAACAAAAACCCAGCCCAGTGTCAAATGATATAAAACACCTTACACTTCTTTGGTAACCTTGGTTTGCTCAAAATATGAGAGCTGAGGTTTCTCTTGCAAAGCAACCACATCCCTAGGATTTTGCACTTGCCACCATGGAGCTAGCACTCTGCAGCAGACAGGAAGGAGAATGGAGATCTCAGAGTAGATTAGGACGGGAGAGGCTGCAGGATAGGATCTTCCTTGCAAGCAGGCCCTCTCTCTGTTCCTATTTCTCTATTCAATTTGCAATGAGCTTGTGAAAAGGAGGGTGGAAAGACGAGGACAGTAGATATATGTCAGCTGTTGGTTTGTCATCTCACAAAACATCTCAGCTGGAAGGGGCCTTAAAATCATCTAGCTTGACTATTTCTGATTACAGACTGGGATGCCAATAAGGGAAGAGAACATGCCCAGCACTGTGTAGTTAGCAGAACTAGTTCTAGACTCCAACCAAAATCGTGTACTTCCCCACACTTCTGTGGTGGATTTCTTTGGGGAAAAAATGGCCAAAGCTGGTATTGGTAAATGTTCAAAACAAAGTTTGCTAAAGTAACATGTGTTAGTCAGCGTTCTGCTGCTGGGACAAAACACCTGGTGTACACAACTTAAGGAAAGAAAGGTTTTTTTTGGCTCATCATTTCAGCCCATGGTCAGATGGTTCCATTATTGTGCGCAGTAATGAGGCAGAGCATCAGGGTACAAGGGGGTGGTGGAGCAAACTGCTCACCTCATGGCAGCCAGGAAGAAAAGAGAGCCGGAGAGAAAGGTCCAGGAAGCAGTCCCCAAGTTCACGTTCTCACGACCCCACGCACAGGCAGAAGTGTGCTTTTGTAAGCACATAGCCATCTTTCAAGCTATCATGTTGACCATCAAGATTAACCTTCGCAGTGTATTTCCACTTCCATTTCTATTCCCCGTGGTCCCCTCCACTCCCAATCCCTAAAGAAGGACCCAATGCCTTTGTGCTGCCCTCTGGCCACCCAACAGTGATACCCACTCTGGCCCAAACCTCTATTTTCTCAGCATGCTGATGTCAAACAGCTCTTGGGAAAGTTATTTCTTTAAACAAATTAACATAAATACTTTAACTGGTACTTCATTTCCCTAGCCTTCTCAGTGGGATTATTTTGGAACCCAGATGAATTTCTAAATCGTAAATATTTAAGACAAAATACAAGAAGGATTTTTTTTTTTTATTTCTTCTAGGTCAATCAGCCAATGGGGCAGAATTAGTTTGGGTGTTGCTCATTTTAAGCCATAAAGGACTCAGCACAAAGGGAAGAAGCAAGCTGGTGGGTAGCATGGCAAGGGGCTGAGGTCTCTTGTTCTAGGTTGGAGGTGTTCTAAGCTGTCGAAGTTCTGACCTAGCAGAAGCTCTCTGGAGTTGAGGATTACATTTGAATGTTGGACTTGGAAATGGAAATGAGGATTTTTTAGTGGATCCTTTTGAAGTCAATACATGGCCAACAGCTGATGGAGTCGACTATTGTGAGGAATTTTTTTTTCCTACATGGGATGCCATGTGTGGAATAAGAGGGTGGACTACACCCAGAGAGATATCAACCTTTAAACTATATTGTGTTGTTTCATTTCAACGCAATCTGATTATTTTCTAATTTAGTTTCTATAAGATGGTGGTGATGTTTACAGGGAACTCTTATGTTAGAAAAGATTAAACCAAAGTGCTTTTCTCTGATCTGAATATTGCATTTAGTAGAAGAAAGAGATTAACAAATCCAGGAGGAAGGAAATTGGATGTTGGAGCAGGTCTTTGTAGAAGCAGAGAGTAGAGTGCCTAAGAATACTGTAAAGGATGAAACTGATGGCACAGAATTGGTATTCAAATCCAAGAACAGGGCCGGGGACTTAGCTCAGTGGTTCTTCCGCCTGCCTCGCAAGCACAAGGATCCTGGTTTGATCCCTGGTACCAAACAAAACAAAACAAAAAAAAACCTAAAACAAAAAACAAATCCAAGAACAGGTGTTGGTTAGAAAGGAGGGTAATTAGCAAAGAGGAGGGGAGGAATGCTGTAAAGGAGGTCTGGAGATAGGAGATTCCTCAGCACAAATATCAAGGGCAGATTCTAACTGTTCCTCTCCTTTTCATTTTTTTCTCACTGTAAGTATTTCTCAAGGATTAGGACTCATGTTTCTTCTCATCCATTAGTACTTCCTCACTGCCTCAGGAATATAAATTGTTCGTAGGATTTCAGTCACCACGGTACACAGCCTAAATTAAGACCTATATCTCTAGCCCAGAGCTCACTCTTCTTCTAGTTGAGGGTTTCCTATAGCTAATCATCCTGGGCTAACAGACATGACATTAACTTGTGTACTCCCAGTCCTAAAATTTGTTTCCTTCAAAATTTAGTAATACCTTCCCAGCCAACTCTCCTATCTCTGAGCATTCCAATCTCTCAGGAATTTGATCAAATTTATTTCTCAGGATTATGATCAAATTTATTTCATGATATTCATGTTGGTGTCTTCTTTGTTTTCTGGGGAGGTCTTAATTTGTGCTTTGCTGGTGAACTCCATTGAGGACTGGCTTCCTTGTGTTTCTACCCAGTACCCAAGAGTGTCTGCTAAACAATAACCAAACATTTTCAAAGTGTCATCAATGTAAATAGGACTTTTTTTCACTTTAGAAATGCAAGAGCCATCAAGTGGAAGAGATAAGTTGATTCAGATGAGGTTTCTTTCTCACTTCTCTGGGAAACATGACAACTGCATTAGAAAAAATTCTACGGGTTTCATTAAAGAGACCAAACACAGTTGTCAATTGTTCTTTTTTCTCCAAAAGAAGGAAGTTTAATCTTCAGCCACTGAGAAGAAATTGAACCAATCGCTAGCATGAATATATTTATTTATCTGGAAAAAGCAACATCTGGGTAATTTCATTACACTGCTTCAGATTCCCCCATAGGGTGGCTACGCGTGCTTTACGAGAAAACAGTCTCCCACTTAGCAGAACAGCAACCTTGACTAAGACAAAGTTAGCTTCCAGGGTACAAGTCAATAGATGTATGACTCTTGGATTCCTAGAATATCCTTGGAGTTGTAGGTGAAGTGACATCAGGCCTTCTGTCTTACTTTATATGTGAATATAATTTGAGAACACACTTTCAACTGTAATGGTATGCAACTTAAAACCATACTTTGTTTCAGTTATCTATTGCTACATAACACATTGCTATAGACTGAATCTTTTTGTTGCTATTGTTTCCAAGAGATGAGGTCTTGCCATGTTGCCTGGGCTGGCCTTGGACTCCTGAACTCAAGAGATCCTCCTGCACCAGCCTCTTGAGTAGCTGGGACTCTAGGCATGTGTCACTGTACTCAGCTTGGTTTGGAGCATAAATGTGCTCCAAAGGCCCAAGTGTGGGGGTCTAGTCCCTTGCCCAGAAGAATACTGGGAGATGAAAGGACTTTTAAGAGGTGGGGCCTAGTGCGCAGTCTCCAGGTCACTGGGGCTGCCTCTGCTGAGTCCACCATGATGTGCCGCCTGCTCCCTTACCACAGGCCCAAAGCAACAAGTCCAGTCAGTAATGGACTGAGGCTCCTAAGGCTGTGAAACAAAATAAGCTTTTTCTCTTTTTAAATTGATTATCTCAGGTATTTATTACAGTGATGGAAAGCTGAGTAACACACCAATCATCCCAAATTTAGTGGTTTAAAACAACAATGATTTATTTTTTCTTACAATCTGGTCACTGGACTGGGCTCAAATGGGCAGTTGTCTGTTCTACTTGGTGCTGACTCATTTGGACAATGAGGAAACTCCTGGCTACATCCTGCTGGTGGCTGCACTGAGCTGGGAGGTCCAGGAAGGCTTCTGATCCCTCGGTCTTCCTCCAGTGGCCTCTCTCTCCTCACATGGTGTCTTAGCCGAGGCACCTGTGCAGTACGGGAGTCGCCTCTCCCCACAGAGGAGGCAGAAGCTGCCAGGCCTTTTGCAGGATCGGTCCAGAAATGGCACGACATTGCCTCTGTGGTGCTCTCTGTGCCTCAGGAGGTCAAAGCCAGCCTGGACTCAAGGTGAAGAGGATGAGGGAGACTTCACTTCTTGTCAAATGGAGCGGCAAAGTGGCATTTAAGAAGGCACGCGGGATGGGAGAAACTGCTGCAGTCACCCTTGGGAAGTGTCTCTCGTATCCTCTCAAACACAGGCACCGTTACAAATAATGAAAGCCCAAAGGTTAGCTCAAGAGAAGATAATTGAAACCTACTCAAACAGTACCCTCTTCACTGTTTTACTGTTTCCATCACTGGTCTGAGTGTGGTCTTCAGTTCATTTTACCTTTTTAAGCCCACAACAGAACTACTGTGAAAGCCTGAAATTAAAGGTGCAAGAAAATGTCATATCCGGTAGCATGGGTATTGCAATGGGTCAGAGAAATATTTTGATAAATTGAAATGCAAAGAAACTGACAACCTCAAAGCAAAGTTGTAAAGATGTTCTCAGGGACGGCACCTGGTCCATCAGACTGGAAAAAGTGTGTTATCTTTCTGTTTGTAAAAATTTCCAATCCATGCACAAAGAATAGTTTGCCATGTAGGGTGTTTACATATCCCTACCAGTAGAAAATTAAATAGCAAGGTGTAGAATTTACACATGAAGATGACAGTTTTTTTCATGTAACTACAAAGCATCAGAGAATAGACTAACAGTTGAGTTGAACAGAAATTAGGAGACAGAACTATTTTTAGCTTTTATTAAACTAAGCCAAAGAATATATTAGAATTAAGTTATATATATAGGTATAAAATCACCTAAGTAGTCTCACTGTAGGTTTTCTAAATATCTTAAACTAAATTAAAAAGTATTATGTATATTTAACAATTAAAATTATTTTGTAATGAATTGTTTCTAGTGCCTTCAATTACCATTGTTAATTATCAAATGCTTATAACTATAATTTCAAATGATTTAAAATACTGCTTCTATACAAATATACTCTAAAATCATAAGCAGAGACATAGTATCTTGAACATGATAGTCTTTTTTTTTTTTTTTGGTACCGGGGATCGAACTTGGGTCCTTGCACTTGCAAGGTAGGCGGTGGAACCACTGAGCTAAATCCCTGGCCCGAATATGACAGTCTTTAGAGATGGTCAGTTAATACCAATCAAAATAGAAAACTTAACATTAAAAATACAAACTACAGTGGTTCCGCCATCTGCCTTGTAAGCGTGAGGTCCAGAGTTTGATCTCCAGTACCCAAACAAACAAAAATACAAACGAGGGCTGGGGATTTAGCTCAGTGGCACCAAGCCTGCCATGCAAGCGCAAGGTTGTAAGTTTGATCCCCATACCAAAAAAAAACAAACAAACAACAACAAACAAAACAAAACAAAAATAAAATCCATTTATATGCCTATTGGATGCATTACCAATTTTCAGTTTGATTAAATTATGGCTCTAAATAAAGTTGACTGAACCCAAAATAAGTTGACTGCTACCAAAAATAAGACAGGTATACTTGAGATATATTTATAGAATGCTGTGAAGTTTTCATTTATTAAAATTACTAGTTTTGCTGAAATTTATTAAATGTTATTTTTCCTAACAAATATCTTAGTATTTTACATCATGTGTCACTGAGCTAAATCCGTGGCCCTTACTATGTATGTATTTTTAAAACACACCCATTTTATTTACATGAACTAAAACCTAGCTGGGTGTGTGTGGTGTTGCACACCTGTAGCCCCACCTATTTGGGAGGCTGAGGCAGAAAGACTGCAAGCTCAAGGCCAGCCTGGCCAGTTTAGCAAGCTCCTGTCTCAAAATAAGAAAAAGAAGATGAAAAGAGAGCTGGGGATACAGCTCAGCAGCAGAGTGTTTGTCTAGCATACACAAGACCCCAGATTCGATCCGCAGTATGGCAAAAAACAAAACAAAACAAAACA
>NW_022900914.1:18783657-18804383 GCF_012274545.1 Fukomys damarensis
CGCAGTACGCAGTATGGCAAAAAACAAAACAAAACAAAACAAAACAGGGGCCAAGTAGGTAGCTCAGTGCCACCACACCTGCCTGGCAAGCGAAAGAACCGGAGTTCAATCCCTGGTATCGGAAAACAGAATAAAACATAAAACAAAACAAAACATTCTAGTGAAAATTAGTTTCAAAATTTACTTTCACTGTAATCCTGTCTACTCAGGAGGCTAAGGCATGAGTATTGCAAGTTCAAGGCCATCCCAAGCAACAAAACCAGAACCTGTATCAAAGTAAAGTAAGAAAGAACTAAAGACATAGCTCAATGGTCAGAGGACTTGCCTAGCACACGTGAGGACCTGGGTTTCATCTCCAATACCGAAAAAAAAGTCACTTTTGTTTGCAACCACTTTATAAATTTACCCTCGGTTTAACGGTTGTCTGTAAACTATCACTGCTTTGACAAAGCAAGGGTATGTGGAGACTGAGATGGGAGCAAAACTGTATCTTGGCATTATTTACAAATTCCTCCAGAAAGCCTCTTCTAGTGGGAGACACACACAGGCTGCAAACTGTGTGCCACAGAAAGTCCAAGGCGCAGAGCGGCTGGGAGTCTGGGCTCCTCTAGCTGAGCCACCAACAACGGTACAGAACAGGGACGTGATGTGTCAAGGGTGCACAGAGTTGCAAATGAGCCTTATTCCTGGTGCCCTAGTTCTCAATGATCTGTTAGTCTCTCCTCATTTTAAATACCTTTAGTCTTCTATTAAAGAAAGAATGAAGTTGTTAATGATTTTAGTAAAAAACAAACTCTAGCAGAAACCTTGATGCCCGTGCCTGTCGTGTTGGGGACAGAACCCCAGGCCTTGGGCAAAACAGGTCAGTGCTTTATGACTGATGTACACCCTCCGCCCCGGGAGTGGCATTTCGTCTTTATATCCTAACTACATGTATTAAAAAATCTGCAGCTAAGGGGAGGGGAGTCAGCTTGGTGGCACAGCGCCTGCCTCACAAGTACAAGGTCCTGAGTTCAGTTCCTGGTACAAAAAAAAAATGCATCTTTACAATCACACTACTGTAAAACCTTACAAGGACTCCTCAGGTTTTTCAAGATACTACTGATATTACTGTCTGTGGAATTTTAGGATCCTTCTTCTGGCGATGCACTCTAATTAAAAAATTTTTTATGAAAAAATAATTTGGAGTAGGGTAGATCCTGTGCCATTCGAATTGTTCCAAAATCAGGACTGGAAATCACTGGGGCGGGTGGGGGGAGGACAACAAACGACCAAGCAAGCGCCAAGTTTTTGAAAAACTACAATTCTATGGCAAGGAAGCCAAAGAGGCGTAAAACATGTTAATATATCGACAAAATTTCAAAATAACTCAGAGATTTCACGTCTTGTAATTGGGAAATCCTGATAGCAATGAAGAATGATGACAGACCGAACTCAAGGAGGAAGATCTTTCTGCTCCAACCCTGGATTGCCTAACTGAAAGCTTTACTTTCATCTTTCCTCAGTTATCTCCCTAAATGCAAGGATTTCAAAGCCCCTTGATCGCAAGTTTTTAAAAGGATTCAGCGTACTTAAATTAATCTTCCCAAAGTGACCTGCTAAAAGGGCTTGGAGGTTGGGGCAAGTTGGAACAATTGCATGAAGTGTTTCCAGAATTGAACAGAGATTAAAGACAGCCCAAACGCCCAGGTTTCCAGGTGTAAGAGAAGTCTAAATATGATGTCCTTCTCCACTGTACTCTGAACATGTGATGTCTGCTTTTTTAATGGTCTGGAAAACACACACACACACACACACACACACACACACACACACACACCCCAGCAGAGACAGCAGCCCAGCCCAGTTTTCAGGCTCTCGAGCTCATGCATTACAGAAAGTCTGGGGAAACCAAGGGCGGGAAGAGGTTGTGCAGAGTAGAGCACAGAGGAGCATTCGGGGGCATCGCTCACCGCGACGGTGCAGTATGTGGACAGCCATTAAGTCAAAAGGCTTGGAAGCTGGGAGGGGTGAGACAAGACCCAGGCGAGCCAGTAGCTGCACTCGGCACGGAGTCACGGAACCCACTGGGCTTCTGGGGAGCACCTGGGGCGAGCCTGTGACTGAAGGTGGGTATGGGACCCTGACGCGCGACCGGGGCAGAAAAGGAAATCTGTTCCGTATGGAGGTGAGAAATCTGCACTTAGCGCAGAGCAGAGTGCCTGAATCCGGTGCCACGAAACCAGACAGAGCAGCCCCACGACAGCCATGGCTTGGGGCTGTGCCCCTCAGCCCCGCAGGTAGCAGCCTCACTACCTGGCCTGGCTCACCCAGGAACACATATGCCAGCAAAGGCCATGGGATTAATTTCCTTTGGCAGTAATATGACACTGTGACTAATTAGGACACTTTTCTAAGGCTAGATGCTTTCTCTTCTCCTCTCCCAGTCACACCCACGGACAGATTTGGCGGGGGGCGGGGAGGAGGAAGCACAATGAGAGCGCGAAACAATTATTTTTATAGGAAAAAGAATACACGGAATTGATCACATGACTCAGGCATGGGAGGAGACTTTTCCATTCTTTTTTTGAGGGGGGTGGGAAGGAGTGCTGGAGACTGAACCCAGGGCCTTCTCAGTGAGCTATATCCCTATCCTTTCTTGGAGACAGGGTCTCCTTAAGTTGCCCTGCTGGTCTAGAGCCTGTAATCCTCCTGCCTCAGCCTCCCAGAGTGCTGGAATTATAGGCATGCATCACTACACCAGCTTGGATAAATTCTTAAATGAAAGCAAAAATAAGAGAAGACAGTCATCAACCCCTGCCAAAAACTCTACTGTTAATAGAAGGATGATGCAAGCAAAATGGGTAAAGGAGGCATGCACTGCCTTATTTTCTTTTTAAGTATTGCATTATATTACACATTGGCACGTGTGCATATATGCATTATACACGAGGGAGAGGTGCAGCAGCATGAGGAGCTTGGTAATGACAATGCTTACTTGAAAACCAAAAGCACCATGAAAACTAAAAAGAAATCCATTAGTGAAGTTGCCTTTTATCTTTTGTTCCTCATTTCCCTTGCACCAGTGGTATCATCCTATTAAAAATGCAAGAAAATGTGCAAATTTGAAGAGGTACATTTTTTTTTTTGGTACCAGGGCTTGTACTCAGGACCTTGCTCTTACCAGGCAGGCGACAGCACCACTGAGCTAAATCCCCAGCCCTGAAGAGACGCATTCTTTTTTTTTTTTTTTTTAACTGGGGATCAAACTCAGGACCTTGTGCTTTAGAGGTAGGCAGCAGAACTACTGAGCTAAAACCCCGCCCTAAGAGGTACATTCTTGATAATTAATTGTATGGAAGTAAGATCCTAACAGCTTATATTCATGCTAAGAATGCTAAAGTCCTTCTGGTGCACAAGAAATTATTGTTTAGATGCCGGGATTCCATAATAAATGGATGCTCCCAAATAACTGAGACTCTCTGGAAGTATACATAGTCTTATTTATTTGTTTGTTTGATTTTTGAGACAGGGGCTGGCCTTGAACTCACTGTATAGCTTAGGCTGGTCTCAAAGTCATGGCAATCCTCCTGCCTCAGCCTCCCGGGTGCTGGGTTCACAGGTGTGCGCCATCCGACTTACAAAGTCATGTTTATAAGCGCAACAGGCATAATGTCACTGTTTCCTTTATAACACTATACACTTAACGCTGAGCACCAGGAACAAAGGAGTTCTGCAATGACGTTTATTAGCACAATTTGACAGGATTCAAGTAAGCATGCCAGGCTGGGAGCAGAAAAGAGCTAACAGGCTGGGGATTTAGCTCAGTGGTTCTGCTGCCTGCCTCGCAAGTGCAAGGTCCTGCGTTTGATCCCCGGTACCAAACAAACAAACAAAAAGAAAAGGAAAGAGTTAGCAAAACACTGTTAGTTTTCATTGACGGGCAATCACCTTTTCTGCCGCTTTCCGGACAGTGACACACAGCCCTGCATTTTTATTCTATATGAATCCCTTGTTAGCAGACTGAGAGCAATTCAGTTATGCTGCTTCATTCTTAGCTGTCCAGGGTAAAAAGCATCTATTGTGCTACTTCAGATTTTATAATTATGTATAATATGTGTGTGTCGGGCTTCCTTGGGAAAATATTTCAGCAGAATTCCCGTTCACCTATTGAGGTGTTTGCTTCGATTTTTGGTCAGACACACGAAATGAAATTCAGTGAACGATAATCTCAATCTGTCTTGGAAGCATTTACAGACTCAAATCGACTCTGATGTTCTTGACAGCTTAAGGCTATGTGCGTTCAGAGAGGCTACGGCTGCGAATGCTTGGAAAAAGTATTGGCAATGACAGACAATACACCCATGAGGACCGGTTTAGGTACTGAGGTGACTCAGCCAGGAGAGAAAGAAAGGTATCACGATGTACCAAAGCCAACTAGCTGAGGGCATTACTGTCATGAGGGTGGGGACCTGAGTCATTTGCCCTCTGTTTGCTATGTGTGGAATTTGCGTGGCATTTTCTCTAGCTAGCCTTCAAAACAGAATCGTCAATGTCTCATGAGTACTGAAAGCTGAGTGTGTCCAAGAACTGACCTTTCAAGTTTCTCTTCCTACACCAATATAAAAACACAGAATCCACCACCGACATCACTCAATAGACCTGGTTACAATGAGAGTGAATTAAATACAAGAACGTACTGTAATTCCTGACACAAACAACGCTAGGCAGGAGATTTGATGTGGCTTTAAGATATTATGGGGTCAGGGCTGGGGATTTAGCTCAGCGGTTCGGTGGCCTGCCTTGCAAGTGCAAGGACCCGAGTTCAATCCCGGGTACCTCCCCCCCAAAAAAGATATTATGGGGTCAGGGCTGGGGATTTAGCTCAGCGGTTCGGTGGCCTGCCTTGCAAGTGCAAGGACCCGAGTTCAATCCCGGGTACCTCCCCCCCAAAAAAGATATTATGGGGTCAGCTAAAGCAAGCAAGATGATACATATAAATCTTTTTCATAAATCAAATTATAAGCCCATACGTTCTCAACATAAATTGTTTGAGGAGGGTCTGCTCTGATGAAATTGAAAACGTCTCCTCCATATGTGCAGTTTCAGGCTTTATAACATTTAAAGAAAATGTTCTAAAAGATAAAGTTGGCATGTAAAAAGCACAGGGGAAGGAATCAGCAATGATCAGAACAAAACAATTCTAGGAGGCATCTCAATTTTCATATGGCTCATTTGCATTTGAAACACTGAGAATTCCTATCTTGCTTGTACAAAAATATGTACATATTAAGTTACTTCACACTTGAAAGGACATTTTCCTAAATGTTTGGAAGATGATCAAATTTTAACTGGAGAACTTGTTTTCTTCCATCAGGTGTGGGGGAGATGTGGCTTCCTGGTATGAGAGGCAACAGTTGATTCTAATAGCAGAACAAGACAAAAATAAGAAGGTAAATTGAAAACAATTCCTGTAGGTATATTTTGAGTTAAAGGTGGTAAAACAGAAAAGATATACACAGTACAAAGGTCAATTTAAAAATTACGCTTGGTTACCTTTCCAAAAATTGTGATCCTGATAGTTGAAAATTAAGTTCTATAAGTTATTCTAAGATTCTCATGATATACTATTGTTCATTTCAATATACTTATTTGCGAGTATCTCCACCAATGGATCTCCACCAACTACGACATTATAATTCCAGGAGTTAAAATCCCACCCATCTCAAAGGGCAGCTGTGAAGCAGCAGATCCATGTACTCTCCCCCGCAGACACTTATTTAGTCTTCGGAAGTTGATGGTCATTTACTCAGCTTAAGAAGCTGGGATCTAGGTAGAGATTCGAACTCACAAAGTAAAACCACAATGAACGAGAACATCTTTCTGTAACTTTTAGTTTCTTTCTCCATATGGTAACATTTCTAGGACTGTCCTCGGAAGGAAAAGGGAAAACTTTTCTGAAAGGCATCTTTGTCCTTCTCTTGGCGTCGACCTCTGGGGACTTCTCTGGCAGCAGGCGCTGTCTGGGTGTGGTCTCAGGCTGTGATGCCTGCACACCCTGCCTGTGCAAGTGGATAGAGTCCATTTACCAAGGACACAGAACGCGACGGCACCTTTGTAAACGAGATCATCTGGTGCACGCTGCGCTGTGTCTTGTCCTCGGTGTCCCCGGGGCTTCGGAAGGCCTTTTGTAATTCCTGGGTGGCACTGGCCGGGCTCAGGCTATCAACGCCGACTTGGTACTGCCTGCCCTGACTTAACGGGAAAGCAGCTTCTTCAACCCCTCAAGGCCAGTGCCACAGTGGAGCCCCCCACAGACAATGAAACAGAGGGTCCAGGAGGCAGGGTGGGGCAGTCACACGCTTGTCCCCGCCAGGGCAATGGTGGAGGCAAGGATTTTTATATACAGTTCACACTGTATTTTCAGACTGTTGTCACAAAATTCTTTAAACAAACCCTAATCATCTTAAGTGGAGGCTGCATTGGGACTGATTTACAGATGATTAAAAGTAAAAGGTGAAACTGTCTGTGAAGCAATAGGATATGCAGAGATCGTTGGATGCATAAACATAATTTAACATTTCATTTCATGGATTGGTTTGATCTTCGTCTGTCAACAAATTTCTATTTGAACCATTAAGGGGTCAGGAAAAAAAGATGAAAAGCGATCTCCTTTATGGAAGATGTGCTAGCGAGACGATGAACGACCAAAAACTAGATCAAAGGTGGAAGAGTAAGGGAACACAAGCTGTGGCGACTGTCAGCCTCCGGCCACTGAAAGTTACCATCCTGGTTTACTAACAGCCCATGTTCAGCTATTTACACGCGTGAATGGTGTTTACTAACTGCCTTCTATGAGGCAGACACTCTCTTTGCTGCTGCGATTTTACAAGGCGAGGGAGAAACAAGAGAAAACAACCCACTTCCATAAAGTTTACGTCTTCATCCTTTTTCCGAAACCGAGCGGCAGTCACCCAACGGCTGTAGAGCGAACGCCTGCCCGTCACAACAGCCAACTGTGCTGCACAACATTTGAGGACGAGACCTGGTTCCCAGCTATCTGCTGTCGTCCCTTGTAACTGGCAGAGCCTCCCCTTAGTTTTGAGGCAAATCCTACGAAAGACAAACCTAGCTGCCTGCGTGTGTGAGTCCAGTCTCCTCTGCTGTGCGTACAGAGGCTACAGAAAGAAACCAGATCTGCTGTAATGGTGGTACAACTTAGTCCTGTTTTTACTCTGTAAAGGTACATCCTGATCTGAGTCAAGTGCACACTGGGTATAGTGATGCACACCTGTAGTCCTAGCTACTCAGGAGGCTGAGGCAGGAGGGTCATTGAACACAGGAGCTGGAAACCAGCCTGGACAACATAGCAAGGTCTTGCCTCAAAAAAAAAGAATAAGATTTTCATAGTTCTAGGTTTTATTACATCAATCACTAATATGTATTAAGATAAATAAATGCACCTAAACCAGAAAAAATGTGTTGGTGTCTATCTAGTCTCACTCTGAAAGGTGGAAAAGTGGATAAACATTTGTGGCACTCTCACTTTGGAACAGAAGTACCTGCCGATGCCTTCTGCTTTTTCCCTCACTGCGTGCTTTTCTCTTCGCTTGATCCTCTTGGAAGGAGTCAAAGTAGGGGCTCTCTAGGAGTTGAGCGCAGGTTAATCTGTCAGCCGGGTTCATCTTCAGACAGCCCTTTGGAAGAAGGGAAAAGCAAAACATGTTAAGAGAAGCGTTTGCTTTGTTACTGTGAATAATAACTGGCTCGAGTAAATGTTTTTAAAAAATCAAGTGCGTCCGTTATCAAGTACTCCGAGTTCGTCGTCACTGGCCTCTTCTACGGCTTCAGGCTTCGAGGGTGGGCTGTGAGGACACTCGGCGTCCCCGGAGGGCTCTCATCACGACTTCCATCACAGTGACCACAAAGCGTGGGTGGGAGTCTTCAGAGTGCTGTCCCTGGACCAAGGTTTTGTGTGTGCTGGTTTTGAAATGCAAATTCTGGGGTCCTACCCAACGCCTGGCCACTCAGGAACGGGAGACTGAGCCCAGTACCCTGTGCTTAACAAGCCTCGGGAGATTCTGACGCCTTACGCTCAAGTCTGGGGACGCCCGTTTAAGGAGATGGCGAGGCAGTGCGAAGCTCAGATGTGAGACAGAGCCTAAGATGGAGAGAAAGGGGAAGTGTCTGCGTAGAAGAGTAACGGGAGGCTGCCGGAGAAAGGCGGCATCACAACCCTCTACACTTGGGGCTGTCAGATGACTCAGAGGGCTGGTGCAGCAGGGGCAGAGAGGTTTCTCCCAGATAGTTCGACCAGAGGATGAAGCTTTTCTCACTGGCAGAGACAGATGGCAATCCATAAAGAACGGGAGGAGTTGTCATGACACCCAGGCACAGGTGGCGGCAAATCTGCCCGTGTCCACAAGAAACACGGCTCTCTAGTATCACAGACTTTATCCTGAGGGATTGAGGTGTGCAGACAACCGCACTGCCTGAGGCTGCCCGAAATTCTGGGCACTGGGCTGCCCTGTGGTGCCGGCTCCTCCCTAGCCCAGCTCACCCCAGGTCACCGAGATCCCTGAGAGTGCTGTCTGTGCCCAAGCAGTATCACCTGCCATTGGAGTGGCATCTCATTAGTCTTGTTCTTCCAGAAACAGTCCTGCTTAGCATAACCAGACTCACCTGTCCCTTCGTGTCTATAGCCCGCTTCAAGCGGATCATCCCCTAATTAAAGATCCATGCCGTGTATTAACTCCAGCTGCTACGGGGAGGCAGGCTCTTCTAATGCTGTCAGGGTTACCATCAGGACAGAAAGACTTTTTTTATTGTTTGTTTGTTTTTTGCAGGGACAGGGTCTCACTATGTAGTTCAGGCTGACCTTAAACTCAGTACATATCCCAGGCTGGCCCTGAACTCACGGAGATCCTCCCGCCTCAGCCTCCCACATGCAGGGATTATAGGTGTGCACTATTATACCCAATTCAGAAAGACTACTACGAATATACACTGTGGTGGTCTCCATCACTTCCTGGCTTCTGACTTCACCATTCCACTTAAGTGGCCATAGTTACCAATACCTGTGACCTGTACTTCTATATTCCTTTTATTTCCCTGTTAAGTTTATTGGTACATTTAAAGTAAACAACACAGTTACATTTACCATTGGGACCTTGTATCTTTACATGATATGTCTTGGTTCTTATTTTTTCACATACCCCTGCCCTCCCTTCACCCCCTTCTATCCTTAACCCAACAGGAACGTTGAGTTCTGGTCCGAGCAGTATTAGACACTGTTGATGGAGTCTTCCTTCTTGAAACACTCTCTCGAGCTTACCTGTTACCTCACTTTTCTTCCTCCTGTCTCCTGACCACGCCTTTCAAACCAGCCTTTGCTAGTTTATATTCTCCACAATGGTTGCATGAAATTCCTCCAGGCTCAATCCTAGCTGCCCCTGGTTTCTTTTGTTCTCTTTGGCTTCAATCATCAAGGTTTACCAGAATTTCCCACTTCTATAAATTTATTCTGGACCTGTCCCCTGAAATCGACATGCATATGTAAATGCCTATTTACCCTCTCTTAAATCTTGAGGGCACTGCTATGGGTTGAAATATCCATCGAACTCGTAACTCCCAGTACTTCAGAATGCGACCTGCCTTGAAAAGCAGATCTCTGTCGACGTAAGGAGTTGAGAGGAGGTCATAGTGGAGCAGGGTGGACCCTGTGACCCAGTGAGGCCCCAGTGAGGACTGACGTTCCGTAGGAAGAAGGCAGACAGATGATGCAAAGCCAGAACCACAGAGAGAACGCCACGCAAGCACAAGAGAGTGGGGTTATGCTGTCACAAGGCAAGGAACGCTTGGGGTTCCCAGAAGCTAGAGGAGGCAGGAAAAAGTTCTTGCCAACAGTCTTCGGAGAAAGCATGGACCCGCCAACCCCCGGGGAACCGATCTGGCACTTCATGGTGGGCGCTCTCTTCACTTTACCTCCCCTCGGAGTAATCATAATTAAATCCCGTCAGTTTGACTTTCAAATTGATCCCGAATTCATTCATTCTTAGATGGGCTTTTAATCTACTGGAATCTAGTCTATGAGTAAATGCCTAGGAGTTTTTTTTTTTTTTTTTATTTCAAAGAGCAATTTCAGACAAGAGGCTGTCAATGCTGAGCTGCTCTTTGGAAGCTGCGCTGGAACAGTTCCTTCCTGATTAATTTTGGGACTGCTGACACTGACGGGGTGGGGTGGGTGCTTCTCAGCCCATGCCTGCCTCATTAATAGCTCTCTGTAATTAAGAAGCTGATGAGTTCTCAGAGGTGCTCTTTGATAGATGTGTTTTTTTCTCCAATCTGGCAAAGGCCCTGAAAATTGGAACTGCAAAGTCCCAAACAGGATCCTTTTCTTGAAAAAAGAGAAACAGTTGATCCTTTTTAAATTTGGTGGAAAGCCCTCCAATACCATTTCTAAGTATCTACCGTCTTTTTCTCAGAGATCAGAACACGAAGGCCCTGCCATAGATTGGCTGCTGCCTGCCATCCTCAACACTGTCCCAGGCCCACACCTCACCCGCATAGGCTACGGCCTGGCGCCACGTGCTAACTACCTGATATGGTAGCCAGTATTTGCTTGGGGTTAAGTATGTCTCAACTGTTGTTAAAGAGAACTTTATTTTCATCTAACATGGGCAGGCATCTAGGAGATAGGATATGGCCACGGAACGTCAGAGACCTTGATCACTTAGAGAATTCTTCGATCAATGGCCAATACTTATGGGTCTAATCAAAGAGCTGAGTTACAAACCTAGTTTCATCTGGCAATGACCCACACCTAGTACCAATGCTGGTCTACAAAGTTGACCTCTGGGTCATCCAAGCAGCCCCACCGCCTACATTAGATGAGTTTCAAACTGAGTTCATACTCATCCAAGGGGATGTCTACATACCAACTCTAAGGTCCTATCCATGGATACTCCTCTATGAATCTAAGGGTAGGCACTGGAATCTGTATGTTTCAAAAGCTCCCAGGTCCTTCTGATGAGTGGGCACATGTGGAAATCACAGCTCTGTACAGAAATGAATGGACTGATACCTTAGCTAGGACCCTCATACCCATCCCACAGAGGGCTTCAGTATCCACAGTGGGTGGAGGGGTCACAACTTGTGTGGCCTGTTTGTCAAACATAAACTGGTAGGTTTCTTCTGCTTTTTATTAAAATACAGTGGACCCTTGACTTATGAACTCAGTTTGTTCGCAAGGGCTGGCTGTAACTCAAGTTGGCCAATTGAAGGCTCAGGCCCCTCTACACAATCTTCAGAGTCTTTCCCCTATATACAGCCAGATCTCGGTGTCCTTAGACAGACTTTGGCCCAGGATTTCTCAATGAAACCTACAAGGGAAAGGATGTTGTGATGTTTTTTCCAACTCTAATAAGGGTTAAATCTGTATCTGAGACCATCTGGAAGCACAAGGGGCCAGCATTCGGGTGGCAACTCCAGACTTTGTTTGTAAATTAAAACTAAAATTCTGAAAACAAAAAACAAAAACCACTAAAATTCTGGTTGTAACCCAAGTTGTTAGTTTGTCAGACCAGTCATAACAGGAGGGTTCACTGTACATCCTTTGTTGGACTCTAGCTTTGAGCACAGTGTATAGGAAATGTTTGGTGTCTGCATATCTCTGATCTTTTCTTTTTTTTTTTTGGTACCGTGGATCAAACTCAGGACCTTGCGTGCTTGCGAGGCAGTGGGGGGGGGGGCTCCACTGAGCTAAATCCCTGGCCCTGCAAACCTCTGATTTTGTCTGTTCTTCTACCAATTCTGGTAGCTATATTAGAACACAGCTACCGCTTAAACTAGATATTACTTCAGCTGTAATTACTTTATAAGTCCTTATCGTTTTCAGTGACCATTTTGGTGTTGTTTGCCTCACTGTCTACCACTCCCAGAATCACCAGTTTCAATTATTACAATTTGCATGTGACAACAGTTATAATAAATCCTTAAGTACCTTCATGAAATTCAAAGCCTCAGGATCAGCATCTGAGAACTTTTCTTCAAGAGTTTCCTAGAAAACAAAGAACTTCAATGTTACATAACAACAAAGTGATATATTTTGTATATACTGACAGCAACACGTTAACAAATATTTCTCAGTATGTTAAAGAATTCTTTTTAAAGTTTGTTAAAAATCATGTTTTTAGCCGGGGATTTAGCTCAGCAGTTCTACCGCCTGCCTCGCAAGCACAAGGACCTGGGTTCAATCCCTGGTACCCCAAAAAAAATCATGCTTTTACACAGTCATATACGGTCTAGTGCAAATGTCTGAAAGACATGAAATTGCAGTTATTTTCTTAATTTCAAGAAGTCTCGCAGTTAATGCTGGTAATTGTGAGAGGGAATAGGATGGGGAAATTTCATATAAATGTCTTTATCTGAAATCCTATGCTGTATACAGTATCTGTGCCTGGTCTATTTATGAGAATGCTTTGAGAATTCATGAAAATATTCTGAATTATATGTATAAGAGCTCTATAGAAATCAACAGCATAATAGACACAAAATTCGAAATAGTGGGCGGGAAGGAGAGGGGAAGCTTCAATAGTAACACTACTACTTTTATCGCCGAGCAGCAGGTCATGTGTGTTTGTTTTTTTTTTTTTTTTTTTTTTTTTTTTTAACCTTGGAAAAATTTTAAACACTGTAGAAAAGTAGAATAATAGGGACCACATGTACTAGTCACCTGGTTTCAACAATTATCAAATCATAAACAACGTTCTTTTGTGTATAAACATAGTGCTTAACACCTATTTACCACCTGGATTATTTAGGAGCAAATTTCAGGCATTGTACCATTTTAATATTTTGGTAAATATTTTAATACAAATATTTAAAACTCACAGGCATCTTTTAAAGTGAGCATTGTGGTACATGCCTATAATCCCAGTAATCTCTGACGTAGAGACAAGAAGATCACAAATTCAAGCCCAGGCTGGGCAATTTAGTCACACAATAAGACCCTGTCTTAAGAAATAAAAAGAGGGGCCAGGGATTTAGTGGTTCTGCCGCCTGCCTCTCAAGCGCAAGGGCCCGAGTTCGATCCCTGGTACCAATACATAAACAAATAAAATAAAAAGAGCTGTGGATATAACTCAGTGTGGAGGACCTGGGTTCAATCCTCAGTGCCACCAAAAGTAAAAAAGGTGTCTTTTAAATAAATCATCAAGATACCATTTATTACATCTAAAAATTTTAAGACTTAACAAATATTTAGTATTCATTAACTCTAGCCTGTGTATAGAATTTTGTAGTTACTTTCTAATTTGAGTCAAGCTAGATTAATTTAGAATGATTAGCTAAATAGGTCTGTGAAGTCACACAAAGAATGGGAACACTATATACCACAACTGTGTACTAATAAAACTAAATTTTAAAAACCACCCTGTTCTTTTAGTGTATGTTACATAAATAAATATTCCTTCATAAACTTTCAACTTTATAACTCAACCTTTAACCTTACATTTATTAAAGATATTAAGAAATAAAATAGGGCCAGGGATTTAGCTCAGTGGTGCCGCTGCCTGCCTCACAAGCACAAGGTCTCAAGTTTGATCCCTGGTACCAAGAAAAAAAAAAAAAAAAAAAAAGAAAGAAAGAAATACAATAAAAAGCCCAGTACTTAAGGTATTACATTAAATAATCAGGTCAAAATAGGCAGTGTCCGGCTGGCGATAGTGAGGCCATTTGAACTCTACGCTGTCACATGCAGACCATTTCCTAGCCCTGTGCTGCTCTGCCAGCCTCCTTTGGCAGGTCCTTTCCTTCCCTGGGCAGGTTCCAGGCCAAGTGAAGTTTGGAAGGTGAGCCTGAACTCAGGTAACACTGACAGGAGACATCTGCAGAAGGTAAGAGCCAGGCGGCCCTCGATAGACTACACGCCAGTTAAAGGGAAAGACCATGCAGGAACACAGAGATGATCACTGGTTTGGGTTTAATGAGTACAACAAGAATCTTTTTTTTAGAATGACCTTCCATGGCAGAAATGTAAGTTATAAAAAAAAGTTTTTTAAAAATTGATTTAAGCTTTGTTTCATAAGCTGATAAAATAATTCTTATCTTCAAAATAAAGTAGACCACTGTTAGTATGAGAAATCATCATTTCAGGGAAAGTTAAACTTAGTGCTTTGACCAAAAGGATCAGGGTATTATGGAAGATACTATATATAAGGTACAAAATATACTTTCAGTTGAAAAAAAATTTTTTTTTTTTTTCCTGAGACAGGGTCTTGCTATGTAGTTCAGGCTGGCCTTGAACTCACTATGTAGCCCGGGCTGGCCTTGAGCTCATGGCGATTCTCCTGCTTCAGCCTCCCGAGTGCTGGGATTACAGGCGTGCACCACCACATCTGGCTTGGTACTTTCAATTTAATTTTAACACTAATCTTTGAATAGATGGGACAGGTAAACTTTCAAAGCAGTTTCTGGCTTTGTGAATTTTCTTCCCGTTTCCTAGGTTGTCTCAAACTCCCTGGTTTGAGTGAACATCTCTCCTCAGTCTGCTGAGTAGCTGGCACGATAGGAGCGTCCCATGGCGCTTGTCTTATGCATTTTAATATGGTTTCTTTGATCTTTGTTATGATTTCATATGGAAAACATAAGTCAAAAGCACAAACATTAAAAAGAAACTACTACTTCTTTAAAGAAAGCAACAACATAAACAATAAAGTGCCCCAAACAGAGGAGTTTACCATGTCTTCAGGTTCAGGTATACTGATGCCATGGAAAAACTGGTTACTTTTAAAGATAGACTGGTGTCTTGGGATTAGTTTTCCTGTAAAATACAAACCACACAGTTCACGATAAATTTGGCAGAAAGTTAGAAAATGTCCACATGGTTAGCTTCCAAGGCCTAGACATGAAGGAAGTGTGCCTTGCTGGCGGGAGGGATGGGGCACCTACAAAAGTACATGTGCTCAGGTCAGGCCAAGTTCCCATATACAATGCTCTTCGCTGCACATGTTTTGGTCAGCCATTCAGCTTCCATCAAAAGACAAAGTGAGGGCTGGGGATTTAGCTCAGTGGTTCCTCTGCCTACCTCACAAGGGCAAGATCCCACCCCAAGTTTGATCCTTAGTACCAAAAAATAAAAAAAAAAAAAAAAAAAAAAAAAAAAAAAATACAAGGTGAGAAAATGGTGCCGAAGGCCTTACACATATTATCTCATTTAATCTCACATCATACTGCTCTGTCGTATTCACTCTATCAGTGAAGGAAATGTGGCTCAGAGAGGTCTAGAAGCTTATCTAAGGCCACATGGTAATTAAATGATAGACACAGGATCCAAACTCAGGTCTGTGTATTGTCTAATGTATTTAGGAAATAAACAAAAAATACACACTTAGGGCAAGGCCCGTAGTGATACTCTACCCCATGTTTTCATGATGCAGAATTTTCTAGGGGAAACAATGGGGAACTGTCCAGAAGAATCAATCCGTATCCAGCCTTTGCATGGAAGCATCACTTCCTTCACACTGGGCTGCTGGAGGGAAGCCGCAGCTAACCTGTGGTTATGGGCTCTTCTGAGCAGGTGGAGGCGATCAGCAACTCCTCAGGACGCCGACAGGATGAAAGCTCATCAGAGAAACCCCTCAAGACCCATTCCTACTCGGTCGGCACTTAACTGTTTGTGTAACTTTAGGCCAATTATTGGAAGCTTCCCGAGCCTCGGTTTCCTCATTTACAAAATAGGCACTATTAAAAAGGATACAACTTCCTCACCAAGTTTTTCTTAAGACTGAAAAAGATCATGTGTGTGGAAGAAATCTGTAAATTCTTCAGCACCCTTCAAACGATGTTTGTTATTATTATTATTATTGGTACTGGGGATTGAACTCGGGACCTTGCACTTTTGAGGCAGGCGGTGGAACCACTGAGCTACATCCCTGGCCCTGTTAATATTATTTTAAACTCTAGAGGCCAATTTGATGAGGAAAAAACCCAGATTTAAATTGTAGGGCAGGGGTTTGCAAAGTAAGGCCCTCAGGTCAAATCTGGTCCAGTGCCTATTTTTGGGCAGCCTGAGACCCGGGAATGGCTTTTACTTTTTCAAGTGGATGAAAAGAAATAAAAATAATATTTTGTGCAAATATGAAAAAAACTATAGAAATCAATGGCATATTGCATGTGGCTGTTTTCAAACTGTAAGAGCAGAGTTAAGGAGTTGCAATAGAGACTGTATGGCCTACAAAACCCAAAGTACTTATCATCTAGACTTTGATAGCAAATGTTTGCTGATCCCTGCTCTAGGGTAAGTGGGGGAACCTCTCTTATAGTGGACAGAAACTGCATGTGATCAAGTATCTCAGATATCAGCTCTAAGCAGCTCACTCATATCTCTATTTTATCCTACTGTGAAGGTAAATATATAGTTTATCCCATGGCTAACTGACTTTTCTTGGAATGGCATCTGGAAACTTGCTAATAAGAATTACAGCTCTACATATTGAGAAAGGATTGGGTTTTCGCTACAACCTACAGAACCCAGAACCCAGAGCCACCATCCTGAGTAGAACTTTGGAGAAGCAATAAAGCTCTTGCTTTTGTCACAATAATACATTACTGCTGTAACACATCAGCAACTCTGTGAGCCATACAGTACAATTCATACCCAGTGTTCTGATTATCAGGTAAAGCTGGTCCACATCTGATTTTCCAGGCCAGAGTGGCTGGCCTGTCAGGAGTTCAGCAAAAACACAGCCAGCAGCCCAGATGTCGACTGAAGAACCATACTGTGTGTCTCCCACGAGGAGCTCAGGAGCTCGGTACCACCTGGTGGCCACGTAATCGGTGTAGGCATCTCCTGGAACTGAAAAGGTATCAAGCAGGTCAGGCGAGTCAGGCCTCCCAAGATGCGAACTAAGGCTCACCCCCGAGAGAGGTCAGACACTTAGGCCTCTCCCTCTCCTGGAGGAGGTGGGCTGCTGACAGTCGATGAAGTGAGGCACTGCTGGTCACACTGAGCTTACGCCATGCCCTGAGACAATAAATTCAACTTTCACGAGCACCTCGCTGTTATCTGTATCATCCCAGAAGGGGTAAAGTAAAAATTCCTGTACCATAACTTCAAGTCTAAACCAACTATTGTTTGTTTCTACATTATTATCAGCACGGTGCTTGTTGTTGGTTAAACTGTATCTTCCCTACAAGAAAGGTTTGAAGTCTCAACTCCTGGTGCTTGCAAATGTGTCCTTATTTGGAAATATGAAGGGGACGTAAAAAGAATGAAGATGTGTTACGTCCATGTACCAACTCCCTGTGATGAACGGGATCATTATGTACAGCACACATGTACTAATAACATTTTTTTAAAAAAGGAAATACGGTCTTTGCAGATGTCGTGGACTTACAGTGAGGTCATGCTAGATTAGGGGAGATCCTAAACTCAATGACTAGCGTCCTTACAAGGAGGCCACAGAGGGACGCAATGACACACACAGGGAGGACACGTGAGTCAGAGGCAGACACTGGAGCGAAGCAGCTGCCAGCCCAGGACACCACAGACATCAGAAGGGAGGCAGGCTTCGGGGGATCTTCCCTGAGAGCCCCCAGAAAGACCATGGCCCTTCTAACACCTTTCTTTTGTATTTCTAACCTCTAGAGCTGAGAGAGAATAAACTTGTTATTTTAAACCATATGGGTTTTGACAGTTTATTACGGCAGTCCTAGGAAACTAATGCAGTGCTGCATTAGTGCTGCAACTGCATGAAACTAATTTTTGGATCCCAATTTGTTCTGTAGGGCCCACTGTGACAAAGATCTCACTGTGGCTCCTTGTACTGTGAGTACACGTAGTGTGTGACAGCCAGATGACAGAAAGCTGGGTGCAGTGTGACAGGCTAGCCCTGCCCCACTGGCCTAGGTGTAGGGCGCCCTCCTCCCAAGGGGGGAAAGCCAATCCACAACTGCCCATGAGCCAGGAGGACCAGGAGCTCCCATTTTCTCCTTTGAGGGTGAAGATGGATAGGATGACCCCATGGCTTTTTTTTTTTTGTACTGGGGATCGAACTTGGGTCCTTGCGCTTGCTTGCAAGGCCAGTGCCGGAACCGCTGAGCTAAATCCCCGGTGATCCCATGGCTTTTATCAGGCAGGAGTCATGTCTGAGTCCATATAGAAGTCTACAAATGCACAAGGGAAGAACAGTTGGGAAGCTGGCTTGGCTTGCAGAGCTGAGGTCCCGGGCAATTCTCCCCAGCAAAGGCCTTTGGCAGCCGGCCTGTGGGCTGAAAGACAGCTCAGAGCCTGGGGCCGCGGCTCTCCACACAGAGCAGTCCTTGCAGTAGGAAAATAAATGACCTTTACTCGTGGCTCATTCATAAAAATAAACTCTTAATTTTAGGTGATAAAAATTGATAACTTCTTTAAATGATAGAAAATAATAAATGCTGTGTAGGAGATTTCAAAATGGAGAATAAGAAAGAAAATAATAACCACTGACAATTCTCACTAATCACAGTTTAACTCACCTGTTAGATATTTGGGAAACATTTTCTGAAAGTCATACAGTCATTGCAGAAAATGTAATAAACAGAAAAAAGGAAACTAAAGTCAAGTTTTACCACTCAAATATGCCATGCACTAATCTTCTGGTGTGTTTCATATAAATCTTACTCTTTTTTCTGTTTTAATTTTTATTAGACATTTTGCATTACATTCCTTGTGGGGATATGGTACATGTAACAAATGCTTCTCCATTTTTTTTCGAGTATTGTTTTTTTTTTTTTTTTTTTTTTTTTTTTTTTTTTTTTTTTTTGGTACAGGGGATTGAACTTGGAATCTTGTGCTTGGTGGGGCAGGCAGCAGAACCACTGAGCTAAATCCCTGGCCCCACTTTTGAGTATTTTCTATCTAATATCTAATGTATATAATTTTTATATTGATATTTTCATTTAATTCTCTATTTACCATGTTATCATAAACTCTTCCTGAACTTGAGTTAAATGGCTGTCTGAAAATTTAAAAAGCACATATGCTGGGCCCAGGGATGTAGCTCAGTGGTGCAGTGCCTGCCAGGCAAGTACAAGGTCCTGAGTTAGATCCCTAGTACAAACAAACCAACCAACCAACCAACCAATCAACCAACCAAAAAACCCACAATGGCCAAGGATTTAGCTCAGTGGTGCCGCCGCCTGTAAAGCACAAGGTCTGGAGTTCCACCCCAGTAACCCCTGCTCAAAAATAACCTACAAAAGTGCACGTTGTGATTTATTTTTATCTTTCCCAAATTTTCTGATATTTTGCTATTATAAACATCACCTAAGCTCTTCCCAAAACTTTTTCTATATTTGGGATTATTTCTTTAGGATGTACTTCTATAGGTGGAATTACTAGATTATAAAATTATAAAAGGAATTCATGTTTGTTGTAGAAAACTTGGAAAATGCAAAAAGCATAAAGATGAAAACAAAAATCACTTCCCACTCAGAGAGAAACCAGGGCAATGTTTTGGTGCTTTTTCCCTCTTTCTGCTGCAGTTTTGTCTTCTTTTTCACTTAGCTCCATATTGTGTGAGTTGAGGCATTTTTTTTTTCTCTCATTGAGTTTATTGGTACATTTTAGGTATACAGTTACCTTCATCATTGGGATCTTGTACCTTTACATGACAGGTGTTGGTAGTTGAAGCATTTTTTTGATCATTAAAAATTCTTTAAAAATACACAATTTAATGTGTGGTATTAAGTCAGATAAGTTCTTTGGACATTTCCTTTTTTCTAAAAATGTAAGTTTATTGAAAAATTTCTTGGCAATATTAGTTTTACAATAAATATTATGTGATGTTGGTTTGACAGGTGGTATCTCAGGCTATGAGAGATTCTTAAAAGTAGAATTAAGGTTCAAAGGGCACTTCAAAAGTTTTTGGTAGATAGTAACATACTGCTTTCCTAATGACTTGTTCCAAACTGTATTCCCACTAAAAACAATATTATGAGCATTGAGTAGTTATTTGAAAGTCTCGGCCAGCTTCATTAGTAAAAAGTATTTCAATGTGCATTTCTTTGATATCAGCGTGGAGGAGGATTACTTCACATTTATTAGCCCTTTTTCCTTCTATAAATTTTCTGTTACTATGTTGTTAATTTGTCTACTCAGAGCTTTGGTATTTTTTAACATTTTTCTTATCAATTTACATAAGCTCTTTTATATCAGTTTGTTAATTACCAATCTTGAAATATTCTTTCCCTTGATTTCTTGCTTTGAAAATCTTAGCCTGTTGTATGTTGCCTATACATCCAGAGTTTATATATGTTACAGTTATTGCATTAAATACATTCACAGTGTCTGTAACCATCAGCATTATATATATCCAGAACCTTTTCATCATTGCAGCTTAAAACTCTGCACACATTAAGCTAGGTTTGGTGATGCATGCCTGTCATCCCAGCATTTGAGAGGCTGAGGCAGGAGGATCTCTGTGAGTTTGAGGACAGCCTGGGCTACATAGTGAGTTCAAGGCCAGCTGAACTATATAGCAAGACTCTAACTTAAAAAAACCAAAACTAAAACCAAAAGAAAAACCCCAAATTCTGTACCCATTAAACAATACATATTTAATACATTTAAACAGTACCCATCCATTTACCCCCAGTTCTGATACTCACTATTGTTTTTTCTGTCTCCATGAATTTGACTATTATAAGTACTTCATATAAGAGAAATCATATTGTATATATACTTTTTGTGTTATTATATTTGTGTTATA
>NW_022900914.1:18804421-18840584 GCF_012274545.1 Fukomys damarensis
CAAGAGGTCTTGCTCTACAGTTCAGGAGGCCTTGAACTCACCATGTAGCCCTGGCTGACCTTGAACTCACAGCAAGCTGCATGCCTCAGGCTCCCAAGTGCTGGGATTATAGGTGCGCACCACCATGCTTGGCATATTTGTTTTCAAGGTACATCCATGTTGCAGCATGTTGTGTGTGTGTGTGTGTGTGTGTGTGTGTGTTTATAATTGTCATCTTACTGGGTGTGGTTCTGATATGTACTTTCCTAATAACTATTGACACTGAGTATCTTTTCATGTCCTTATTGCCCATCTGTATATCTTTGGAGCAAAACACACTCAACTCATTTGCCCATTCTAAAATTAGTTTTTTTTTGGCTGGGTTATGAGTTCTTTATATATTCTACTAATTCTTTACCAGATATAAAATAGCAAATATTTCTCCTTTTCCATAGGTTGCCTTTTCCCTGTTTATAGTATCCTTTGAGCACAAAAGTTTTAAATTTTGATGAAGTTAAATTTATCTTTTGATGCTTGTACTTTCAGTATCACATCTAAGAAATCACTATCAAATCCAGAGTTGTAAATAATCCCCATATTTTCTTCTAAGAGTTTTACAATTTTAGCTCTTACTTTTAGGTCAGTAGTTGATATTATTATTATTATTACCACTATTTATTTAGTAATTCTGGGGAATAAACCCAGGATCCTGAGTACACCACTCAGGGCAAATAGTATACTACTCAACTACCTCCTCAGCCCTGGTGATTCACTTTGAGGGAATTTTTATATACTTCACTCTTTTACATGTGAATATACAGGAGGAGCCTATATTTTTATGTCATTAAGGCTGTGGAGCCAATATTAGTATTATAGCACATAATGGGAACTTTTCTTTGCCTTTCTCATTATAAATGACCAATGAACCCAACAATGACCTAGACCAGTACTTATAACAGCTTGCACTGTAACCAGTGCCTGAGCTCATCTATGGGGAGATTTTATCCAATGTGCACAAGTTGGTAGTGTCTCGTACTACTGCTTGCTTTATAACAACCTATCAGAAGCCATCATTATAGGACTGCCACAGTGGGTTCACCGTTCTGATACTTGGGGACATTCATGAAATCAAAGCTTCTGAGACAGATGACTCACTTTCCAAGCGCTTAGGTCTAAAGCTCTTCATTAAGAAGATGACTGTTGTTGCTTTTTTTTTTTTTTTTTGGAGACAGGGTCTTACTATGTAGTTGAGGCTGCCCTGGAATTCACTATGTAGCCCAGGCTGGTCTTGAACTCACAGCGATCCTCCTGCCTCAGCCTCCCAAGTGCTGGGATTACAGGCATGCGCCACCATGCGCAGCTGAGAAGATGACTGTATTTGCTACAGAAAGACTCAGATGGAAAGCAAGAATGCATATTCCTGAAAAATGTATGCTTTTCCTGTGTACCTGAGATCATATTGTATATGTAAGTTTTAGCTTTCTTTTTCCATTTACCATATCTTGAACATTTTCCAATGCCATGAAAATGGTAAAGAACACTTCTAATGGCTGCCTAAATTTCATGAAATGGATGTATTATGTACACAGCTCATAGCTCAGTAGTTTTCTAGAGTTTGTCTGTTTCTCTTTTCGGCCACATGACACAGGGACCAATTAACATCAGGATCCCATTATTTTTATTTATTTATTTATTTATTTATGGTACCAGGGATTGAACTTGGGACCTTGTGCTTGTGAAGTAGGAGGCAGAACCATCGAGCTAACTCCCCCGGCGCAGGATCCCACTATTTTTACTGCAAAGCACAGCAACCTCAGAAAGACTTTACCATCCCTCCTCCGCCATGCTTTCAAATGCATGTTCACTTGTATTTGGGTCCTATCAGGATTCTCATTACACACACTCACCTACGGCAAAGTGTGTGTTGCCAACATGTTTTTACCTGCTGCGAAGTTCTAGATTCAGGGAGAAATAATTATTTGACCCCCTTTCTTCTTGGTTTGTGCCTGGGATATTCCCTTTTTCTTAGCACTATTTCTGAACACTATTCTTTCTTTAATTTTCAGTTGACTTTTCTAGACTCTCTAGCTCCATGAAGATTTGTTTTTCCAACTACTCTATCCTACATAGATAATATCTCCCTCCAGGGAGTTGTACCTTCATTTTAGCATTTTATTGCCAACCACTTTGCATTATTCTTCTGTTTTTATAAACTTTAGATTATAAGTGCACGAAAAACAGAAATGCATCTTGCAATTCTTTTCCACTCCTATGGCGAGAGCGAAACACATTAAAGATGTCATCCAATCAATTCTAGCTGAATGGAATAGAGTTGAGGTGTCAACTAATGTACTGCCTAAAAGGCTAACGTAAGAGTTTTCTTTTTAAGCAACAAGAAAATATTTGGCTTACATTCAATATATCAAGTAAGAATTTACATTGTATCAGTTTATAATGATCTAAATTGGATCAACTAGGTAAAAAATTGCTACTTCTCAGAATTCGTGCAAATCCAAAGTCACAGATTTTGATTATTCCTTGCTTAGTTATGAGAATGTTTTCTGGTTTTACATCTCTATGAATACACTGCAACATAATGTTTGATTATTTTGTGAGCCATCAAAATGATAGATAATTTAACTTGCTAGTTTAAATGATGGATACACGGCTTATGATAGAAAAAGATTTCCTTTATTTTTCTAGAAGTTAAATAACATACATCTTATCATACAAAAGAAAAAAATATATCCAAATGTTGCTAAGTTTTTGAAGAAATAAAACTGTTATAAATAAAAACTATCTTATTTTTTGTGAAGAAGGGAGAATCACACACTTATTTCTTTCCCCCCCCTTTTTTTTTGTACCAGGGATTGAACTCAGGAACTTGTGCTTGCAAGGAAGGCAGCAGAACCACTGAGCTAAATCCCTGGCTTCATTTTTCTGTTTTTTTTTGTTTTTACTTTCACTTTTTTATTGGGCCTATAGCAACCAGTTAAAAGGGATGAAACCCTGAATGAGTGCAGACTCTATAAATCTCTAATAAAAGCTGCTGTTTGCCACTCAAGAATCGTAATTCAGGTTGAATACTGCAGATGAGAAGTGGGGAAAACATTCAATTGCTAAGAGACACCAAAATTTACGTATAGCTAGAGTGCCTATCTGTACTACTTATCCAGGGCACATTTCCAGTGTGAAGAGAGCTCTGTGAACAGTGCCAGGAATCAGGTACAGGCCAGGAGTGTCCTGGGTAAACTGGGATCAGTCACCTGCTTATCAGAGATTCCAGTTTCCGCCTCAGTGAGCTGACCTGGAGTATCACACAGTGCCACCGGGAACTCTCCCAGGAGGGCATGGCCTGCTACGAGGCTCTCCCACTCAGAGAAGCTCTGCTGTCCTCTCTGCCTCACTACGGGCAGGCGGGCAGGCTGAGTGTCTATCGTCCTGATGCCAGAGGGGTTCCCCGTGCTGGGGAGGTGCTGCGAGTGAACAGCTCCAGATCTACTCTTCAGATCTGTAATCTTTCCAGTTTTCCCACCGCCAAAAGAAAATGGATGAAAATGACATTGGTCTTCCCATAACTTGGCACTCATAGAGAGCACTGAAATTTTCAAAGCACAACAATCCTGTGATTTCAGGTGGCCTCTGAGAGTCTACAGATTAAGGGTCACAGTAATCATCTCTGTCAGCCTCACTTCTCTGCCATATTGTCAGTCTCTTTAGGTATTTCTGTCAAACTGACAGTTCTGAAATGGTTTCTTTGGTTCTATAAGCAATCTAGGGAGAGAAAAAGCTAAACCCTTAATTCATTTTAGGTCACAAAAATGGCACTGAGAACAAAAGCTAGTTCCTAGTCTCATAATTGTCAACTGTTTCATAATTTGTTGACCAGCAGTTAACCGTCCCTCAAACTGCTGCAGCAACCTCAAGTGAACTTGATCTCTCCTATAGCAAGGTGGACAGCAACAGAAATAAGAGCTCAACTCACAATCAACTTTAATAAGAATCTGAAAGAAACATTTGCATCATAAAACATAGGCTTATGTATGTTGTGAAATAGTTCTACTTTAATAGAAAATGAAGGCGTTTGATTTATTCTAATACAAACTTCACTGACTTTCTTTAAACTAAAAAAGCTTCCACAAGTACTGACATTTAGTTCTACGATCTTGTATTTTCTTTCTCAGCAATCCTAGACTACCACGGTAGACATTCTGCTGGCATCCAAGGTGACCATATGGGAATCTCTCGTTGTCTCAGCACTCGCTGTGTAGGGACTAACTCAAAAGGTCTAGAGATATTTTTAAAAAGTTATCAACCTAGCAAAAGCACCCAGAAGCCAACCTGAGTAAGCACTCAGTGGCCCAAAATGGGAAAATCTGAACATCTTGATAGAACAATGACAGCAAAACACTGAAAACAACAAATATATAAAATCAGTTTATAATGATGCCTCCACACCCTTCACTGTCGGAGGCTGCTGGGGTTCCTGTTCATCACTTTGACTACTGATACGGAAAGGAAATCATCACGTATTCACCTTGCACTAGTTTACAGCAGCCAGAGTCCATGAGTGTAATTTATTTTCCATGCTATTCTAATTATAATGCAGAAGGAATGATAGAATTGGAAAATTAGCATCACTTAATCTTAATAAAGTCCTGGATGTAGGCAATAATCATCACTGGATGCTAAAACCATCAGGTAAAAAAGAATGACACAGAAATTGATAATGGAGGACATAAAACTAGTAACTCCTGAGCCTATGAGTCAATATCGCTATTAGCAAAAGTAGGACAACCAGACCTTATATGCCTTGAGATATGGATGTAATAGATGCACAGCACTGTGTAGGAAAGATTCTCATTTAAAAAACACTAAACCTGAATATGCTCAAGGCTTTAGATACAAATAATTTATAGGAAATACATGTGAAAGAACAAGTTAAATTAAACCTAGGAAACAACCAGCCAAAATGTATTCCTGTAGTATTCAAAGGGTGGTTCTTGGACCAGCAGCTTCAGTTTCATCCAGGAAAATGTTAGAAATACACATTCGCTTTCTGTACTGCAAGTACAGGGTCGGATGGTGTGCGGGAAGGGCCTGCTGCTGGATTTTTCCAAGGCCTCCAGCTCACTTCGAGGTGTGCCCCAGTTTGAGAACTATGACTCTCCAACATTAACAGCAGAGGAAATTGAATTTTTAAAAATGGTAGAGCATTGGGGACTGTTATAGAATAAAAGATTTAAGAGACATAGTAAAACAAAACAAAGTGCCATGGTGGATCCCAATGCAATACCGATATCCTGAAAAATTACTTTAACCGATTTAAAAAATAACAATGAGAATCACATGTACTGTTGCAAAAGAAAACACTAAGTTTATACAGACTTTTAATCCATAAGAAATCAGTAACTTGATTCTTACTGAAACTGGAAGGGGACCATGAATAATGAATTAGTTTTCCTTATAACTGTAACTGTGTTTTGTTTTGCTCTTCTGCCTTTTTCTTTCCTTTCATCTGTAACTCTACAAATAGAGCCTCAAGCCATTTGGGAGAAAAGGCACCATGGTGAAATTAGTACATTAGAAAATGTTACTTACATTATGTTTATGACAGAAATTCAGAGCGTGAAGAGTTTGCCATAGTACACTTTTGACCATTCTGTCAGCAACTCTGTGGGAAGAAATAAAAAAGAAATGAAAATTCCTAGAATGGAGTTCCTGTGAAGTGGCATAGGTGGGGCTTGTCATGGTCATAAAGCGTAGCGTAGAGGAAGTCCGAGAAATCTGTCTTTCAAAAAGCATTGTAAGGAAAATTGCCTCATTTCCTTCTTATTATAGTTCTGTCATTTTCTTTTGTAGTTTGAAATGTTTACATCCGTGATGAAAATGTGAAAATGTCTTTATGCTAATCTTGCTACCTCAAAATAACTACTGTCACTTAGGATGGCTGACTCTTAGACATCTCTGCCTTTCTCTCTGCCTGACTGGCTCTCTCTGCATTTACTTTTGACTCTAAGTTTAGATAAACACATTAATTCAAAAATTTAAAAGTATAAAGTTATGTCAATGAAGACTTCTCCCTCACACCTGCATAGCTACTCATTTACCTGTACAGTTCCACTCTACTCTGCCTTTTTTTTTTTTCCTTTCCTTTTGCAATGCTGGTGATGAAACCCAAGACCTTTTATTTATTATTTTTCTGGTACTGGGAATCAAACTCAGGACCTTGCACTTGTCAGGCAGGTGCGGTGCCACTGAGCTACATCCCTGCCCACCTTGGGACTTCTAGACATGTATTTTAGTGGCTATGGAGGATCTCATCTTACAGATGTATCATAATTTACTTAGTTCTCATGATGAGCAGTTAGGTTGAGCTAGTTTTTATTTCTAAAACACTTCAATGAGCATCTGTAATCATTTGTCTTATTGTAATTGTATAATTATCTTCTTAAGATAATGAAGTGGGATTTCTAGGACCAATGGTAGGTACCTATTATATTTTGACCTTGCAGAGGTGAACTTCAGGTAGATCTGAGATGTGGTTTTGAAGAGAAAAAGATAAACTGGGAAGAGACCTTCAATTCCTTGAGTTCATTTGCTGGAAAACATTCAAGCACATGCTGGAATGACTGTGTAATAGTTTGTGCATCTGATAAGCAGGTAGGTTTACAGGCATAGAGGAGGAGGCCAGGGAGAATAAAGGTCTCATAAGACTGGGAGGCTGTGCGCTTCTTGTTCCTCACAGAATTTTCACTTTATGCAGAAAATTTGGAAAATATCATTGGCCAGTATACTTTGCACTGGGGAACTAATGACCTGTGAAACTTATATTCCGTCTGAGAATATTCTACCTTACACAGCAGTGTTTACAAATTAAAGCAGCTGCATTCCCCTTCACTTCATTGTGTTGGTGCCTTTCCATTACTCGTGACACCACCCTGCCATGATGCCTTCACACTGTGCACTGCCAAGCTACCCCCTCTCAGGCAGGTTAAGCCCATTTACACACCCACCACACATCTGTGCAGACAGCTCCCTATCTCCTCAGTATCTTGCCAACATTTGGTTTTGCCAATGTTATGTTTGCCAATCTGTGGCTAAAATAAAAATGTATTTCATTTTGCATTTTGTTTTATTAATTTTCAGTGATTATTAATGTTCACATGATTATAGGATATTACATTTTTTTCTTTCTGTATTTCCACTTCAGGGCCTTTCTTGCCTTTTGAATGGTTTATTCCTTTCTTACTCACTTACAAAGCCTCAGCATATATTAGTTTGTTATTTATGCTCTAAATATTTTTCTCAATCTTTCAGTCTTTCTGATGCAGATGAGGTTAAATAACATATTTTCAAAAACCTGAAACACAAAAGTTTCTTTTGCTAAGTATCACCTGTAAGTTTTTAAAATTAAAAATTGATAATCATTTAATATTCCAAACATAACTATCATTCATATTTAATATTCTGTCATATTTGGGTATTTAGGTAATATATTTAGATCACTTTTATTTTTTCATTATTAATTTTTTGGCACCTGGGATCGAACTCAGGCCCCTATGCTTGCAAGGCAGGTGGCTAAACCACTAAGCCAAAGCCCTGGCCCTAGATCACTTTTAAAACACTGAATTCATGCAGGGATAGCTGGTCTTATAGAATCAGAGGATGGGCAATGTGTGACTCAGGCACTAGTGAAAAAATGCCACCATGTAAGTCTGAAATACATTCAGAGAAATGTAGGGAGGTTATTTTTCCAGGAGCTGTTTCTTCATCTTGGATCAGTTATGGCAGCATGCTCTGGACATCAGCTGTCTGGTGGCAACCCTTGGACTCCAGTTCTTCTAATTAGTAATACTGTGAAAGTACCAATAGTTCTCAGTGTTAGGTTCTTTTCTATCTGAAATGTCTGTTTCCTGCACTGAATTCTGATATAAATTTATTCTCTCCCCTCTTTTACCTAGAGCCAAACCTGAGGCAACAATGATAATTTTTTGTGGGGGGTACCAGGGATCGAACTCAGGACCTTGCACTTGTGAAGCAGGCAGTGGAACCACTGAGCTAAATCCCTGGCCCACTGATAAATATTTTTGAGGCAGAAACAAGAGTATAGCCACTTTCAGCACTGTAAGACAGACTGCCAGAATTCAAATCCTAGCCATGTTGTTCCTTCTTAGTTTTATAACCTCTGGCAAGTTATTTAATTTTCCCCTGTGTAAACATGGAGTAATATCTCCTAAGTTTATTGGGAAACTTATGCCCTAAACATCTGGGCTTTAACACCTGCATGGATTCAGGAGATAGAGGTCTGGAATCAGATGAGGCCAGTAAATGGGACAAAGTGGTGCAGAAGGACAGAAGAGTTCCTGAGGGAAGAAAGAACTGGAAGTATGGGGAAAACCAGGAGGCCAACAAAGTGGGAGCATGAGGGAAAAAGGTGCAGAGGTCTTCAAACCCTGCAGGGCCTGAGAGATCTAGATCTTGGTAAAGAATCTGGATTGTACTCTAAACTAAAAGCCATCGAAAGGAGTCAAGCCAGGACGTGATGTAAGATGGAAAATGGATTTCTAGGGCAATGTGTAGGGCGATAAATCAGGAGGTTAATTCAGCAATCCAAGCACTTTGGTGTCTTACACTGGGGCAATAGTGGTGGTGAGGATGGGACACAAATTTCAATCCTTGAGAGGGCATGGCCCTATCTATGTAGATTAACAGAAAGCTGGGCAAGAAGATCTAAGAGGCTGCAGGGAGCTGGGGAACAAGGTAGGGGCTAGGGTTCAGAAACTGTTGTAACTGCAACTACCAGCATCAATAACATGGAATCAAGTACAAATTAATTTGACAGGAAGTCCTGAGCTACTGTTGAAGAATAGATGTTTAAAGGGCTCTCACTGGGTCACAGGTTTTCGTTCCTTAGCTCAGATTCCAAGGAGGCAGAGTCCATCATGGGTAAAACATCTATGCAAAATAACAGTCTGGAACAAATACCACTGTTCTTACAGAGAGAAGGAAGTTATCAAAGAGGATAGAGTCAGGTCGGGGATTTAGCTTAGTGGCTCTTCCATCTGCCTTGCAAGCTCAGGGTCTGAGTTTGATCTTGGGTACAAAAAAAAAAGAAGAAGATAGAGTCACAGTGTTCAGATCAGAAAGATAGAGCACTGCAATATTATTCAGACATGGCAGCATATTTGAAAGCATTCTGGAATGAAATAAAATCTCCAATAGAAATCAATATCCAGAGCCAGGGATTTAGCTCAGTGGTTCCACTGCCTGCCTTGCAAACACAAGGACCTGAGTTCAATCCCTGGTACAAAAAACAAAACAAACAAAAAAACAAAAACCAATATCCAATGTTTAACTACCAATTCTTTACTATTGAAAAGTTAGGTCAGTCTCATTTAAAAAAATGATGCTTAAATATTTATATGTATAATATTTTGCTGCTATCTGAATATTGTCTTATTATATACTTCACTACATAAAATTTCTTGGCCAAAAGATAAAGTTTTAAAATATGTTCACACATATTGCCAAATTATCCAACAAATTACAGTTTCTTTAGCAGTGAGTGAGAGGCCTGATTCTATGACCGGTGATGGTACTGAACATATTGATTTCTGAAGAATCTCTGCCAAATTTAATAGTTGAGAAATCAGACATCACATTTTAAATTTTTTTGATAGGAAAAATAAATGTTTTTATCAGTGTGTTATTTTCCTCCCTTTAAAAATGATTTTTCTCACAAAGTTTTTGTAAATTGGGAAGGGAGGAGGTGGAAAGGGAGGCTAGGGGAACGAGGAAAAAATAAGAACCAAGACCTGTCATGTAAAGGTACAAAAAAGATCTCAATGATGAATGCAACTGTACTGTATATCTAAAATGTACCAAGAAAAATATTAAAAAAAAAAATGATTTTCTCTTTCAGGTCCACCAGAATGTAAGCTCCCTAAGGTTAAGCTATTTGTGTGTGTGTTTTGTTCAAGCTATATTCTTAGCACTTAGCTAAGTACATATTATGCATCTACTAAATCTTTTTTGAGCAAATATACTTTCTAATTGGGTAATCATCCTGTTAAAAATTTTATTTGTAAAATTTCCATATAGATATAAAATGTATTAATTCTGGCAAATACTTTACCCAACTTTTAATTTATTTTTTAGTTGTTACTTTTTTGTGCAAGGCAATCCCTAAAGCTACTGTTGATTTAATATTTGCCAATTAATGTTCCCCTTTTCTTTTTTATGAAATTCTTCTGATTAGAATTTTATGCCATAAATAAATAAGTCGAGAAACTTTTATATTAATGGATATTTTCATGTAGAAACATATGTTCACTTAAAATTCTTTATAAGTGTGGGAAGGTTTTTTTGCCTCTTATTCATTACAACTGTTACTAAAAATCCATTATTTTTCTGCTGCCTGCCTCACAAGCGCAAGGTCCTGAGTTTGATCCCTGGTACCAAAAAATTCAATATATTTTTGTGAAAAATGCTAACAAGTCAGATTTCAAATATTTCTCTCATAGATTTTCGTACATGAAACTAAGCATGGAGCTGAAAGAATGGTTGGAGGTTCTCAATTCCACCCTCCTGTGGAGAGCTGAAGAAATACCCTTCATTAAGGGCTGGGGGTATTCAATTAAGTTTTGTAGTTGTTGTTGTATAGTTTCTGAACCATTATTTTTATCTTTTATTACTAAACTATTTTGCTGTTGTTAGCATTTGAATGGGATCTTTCTGTAGTAGATTTTCCAAAGTGACGATTGCTACAAAAGCTGTTTCTGAATGTGGAATTTGCTATAGGAGTCTGAACTGGATTCTCTCAATTTTGATAACTCTCGGTGATTTTCTTAGATTTTGTAGAATAATATCAGGCAAAAAATTTCTATCTTATTTCCACATGCTATATGTTTTATTTATATTTCTTATGGCATTACACTGGCTAGAGCTCTCATGGACAATGCCATATTTTGGTGGTGAAAACTCATGACTCTTGTCTTCTCTATTTAATCGGTTTCATAAGTATTTTTTCAGTGAATATAAAATTAGTTGTCAGTTTGAAAAGGGGTCATGTGTATAAGGAAATTTTTTACAATCCTAGTTGCTAAGGTTTTTTATTTTTTAAATAATCAGAAAAGTATGTTGAATTTATCAATTTCAGTGATCACACGTATTTTTATTTAATTAGTGATTTATACGAATATATTTCCTAATAGTGAACCATGGTTCATTCCTTGAATTCAGATAATCCAATATACAATTTAGCCTCAAAAGGAATTTATATTTCAGGTTGGTCTTCCAAATTATAGTTCTATTAGGTTAATATCTGATTGTCTTTGGAGCACATTCTGGCACTGGAGGTAGCCAGAAGCATCTGGGTTGAAGGCGGAGCTGGGGTTGGGATTTGAAATTTGCCAGTTAATTCTATGTAGGATGAAGCAGAGAACTGGCCATACAGAACTTCAGCTTCTAGATACTTACCCATTTGGGTTTCTTTCCAGCTCGTTTAAAAGTGTATGATCACAGTATTCAAAAACTAAATGCATTTTCCTTTTTCTCCTGAACACCTCAATGAGGTTCACAAGGTTTGGATGTTTTAATTGCTGCAAAGGAATTGAAATCCAAAGTTCAGTGATATGTTTCTACTAATAGTTTCTCTCTGGACCCTTTATCATTTCCCCCCCATTATAGATCCTTTATCATTTTAAGAACACAAGCTCTTTCTTATTTGCGTGGATCTCTTGTGCCAAACTGTATTACAGTTCTTCACAAGAAAAACTGCTCTGTGTAAGAATCATGAAAACTCAAAACCTGAAAGAAATTTAAGAATTTGTCTCATGTGCCTATCTATAGTCAATGGTTATTAAACTGCTTCTGTGCCTCTGGTGATAGCAAATAATAAGCTAACATACATATAAAATAAGAAAAATAGGGTGAAGGGAGGGCAGGGGTATGGGGGAAAAACAAGAACCCAGATATATCATGTAAAGGTATAAGATCCCAATGATAAATGCAACTGTATTGTTTGCTTTAAATGTACCAATAAACTTAATGGAAAAAATATTTTATGCATTTTATACACATTCTAAATATCCAAGTCAAAAAATAATAGTAAAATTTGAGGAAATGAAAGTATTGAGTGAAAAAATATTAAAAAATCAATGACCACTTAGCTTACATAGTGTCATGGATTTAATGTAAATGTCAGCTAGATTTTGGAGGGGGGTACGAGGGATCAAACTCAGGCCCTTGCACTTGTGAGACAGGTGGCAGAACCACTGAGCCAAATCCCTGGCCCCACTGTCAGCTAGATTTAAAAGTACTTGAGAGTCAAGCAGTGGCTCAATGCAATGAGATATGATTAAATTGCTTATTCTAGGAATTCCCATCCTCTTTTTAAAATTCATATTTTCAGAGAATTTTCAGATTTGTTCTTTGATTCTGTTGCTGTCATATGTACATGTTTTATGTGCTAAATTTTGTTCTAAATCTGAAGCACTTCATTTGACTTAATAATGTAAACCAAAGAAAAATGATGGTGAAGTTACATAATCCATCATTAGCATGACTAAAATTTATCATCCAAATCAGGAGCCAGGACTGCCCCAAGAAAACCAGCATATATGGTTATTCTGCCTAAAATTAGAAGACCATATAATTTAGAATACACCCTAGGATACTTTTGAAAGGGGATGCTAACCAGATTGGCTACTGAGACAAAAACTACAAACCAGGATTGTCCTAAAGAAACCAAGATACACAAACTCTCCTATTTATAGCTCATCCTCCATGTTATTTTTCTAACGCATTAGACAAACAAACTTTACAAATCCTATGTTATTTACCCTGAAAGAAATATAAAGAGAGAACACATAGCATTTGGTATGCAGCAGATGTTTCTATATCTCCCACTGTCTAAAAGAGTGGAAGGGGGCTGGGGATTCAGCTCAGTGGTGCCTGCCTTGCAAGCCCAAGGGCCTGGGTTCGATCCCGGGTACCAGATAAATAAATAAATAGTAGAGCAGAAGGTCAAGAGTGGTGGAGATAAGTTTCATAGGTGAGCAAGTACTGTGTGTCACAGCAAAACCACAGCATGGAAATCAAGTGGTTTCTCTACCAGGTAGGTAAGGGATTCACAGGTGATACAGCTTGATGGATGGTCAAAGTTGGACCTGGTCAAACCTCCTGCCTGTGGGGCCAGTTTGACAATTTATATCTTTTTTGCAAATGAAGTTTATTTAGCTCAGGCAAACAACAACTAAAGTAACTAAAGTAAAGCAGGTAGTAAGGAGGAGGAGAAAGGAGGAGGCAGCAAATCAAATTTAAATAACAGGAGTATGTGAGGAAAATAAAGTGTATTTGTTATGGAAGGAGTGTCATGGATGGAACAAATAAAAAACAGGAGTGTACATCCTGAAGTGAAATCTGGCTACTTTGGACTTTAAAGTTCATTCTCAAATTGGGCCACTTGTTACCCAGTTGTCCTACCTGAATATTAACTGCATCTGAAGACTTAAGAGAGGGAGAATAGTAAAAATATTATTTTATTATAAAATCCTGCCTGGTCCAGACGCACCGTGTAATTTAGCCCTGCTATTGGGGCCAGAGTTGGGTGGATCACCGGCACCCTCTGCTGGCTGGCGGTGAGAATAACCTTTTAAAAAATGATGTGTTCAATCCTCAGTTCCTCCCGCAAAAGACGTGTTGAAAACTGTGTATCAAACTATATTTTAAACAAAACATTAGAATTTATTAGTTGGGGAAATCTGCTGAAAATTATATATGAAAGAGAGATAAGATGATTACTATTCCCCTCTGCAAACTGGATTTTTGTGATTTTTCTAGAAAATAGAAGACTGTCAAATGAAGGTAGACTGTGTGCTCTTGAAATCACAGGGTCTCGTTAACAAGTGTCCCACCCACCAGCAGCCTCTCCACTACTTGCAGGCTTATCAGAAGTGTGGACTCTTGACGAGATGTGGTCCCAGTTGCTCACAAGGTTGAGATAGGCAGATGGCAAGTTTGAGCCCAGGCAGCATAGACAAATTTAGTGAGATTCTTTCAAAACTAAAAGCAGAAAAAGGGCCAGGATATAGCTCAGCGGTAGAGCACTTGTCTAGCATTGTGAGGCTATGCAATCAATTCCCACTGCTGAGGGGAAAAAAAGCTGATTTTCAGGGCCCATCTCAGACTCCCCTGATTTGGTGTTTCAACAAGATCTCCAAGTAACTCCTATGCACATTAACTTTGTAAAAATGAAGATTTTAGCTTGGGGGAAAAAAACTTCATGGAGAGTTTATGAATCTTACATATCAAATTCTATCCAAGTAAAAACAATAAATGATAACCTAGTGTGAAAAATGCATGGATCACGGGGCATGATACCCAGTAGGCTGAAGAAACAGGGTGGCGCAGGCAGAGAGACCAGTCAATGCCAGTGCCAGGGGGAATGACTCAGGCAGCCCTGTAGGCTGCAGTGCTTTTTTTTTTTTTTTTTGAGACAGGGTCTCACTATGTAGTTGAGACTGATCTGGAATAGGCTGCAGTTCTTTTGGTTGCTGGTTTGTTGGAGGAGGAGGGCAGGGTAGGGGAAGTACACACTAGGCCTAGCACAGTGTGGATATTTACACACCAAATGGAAGTACATCATTATCTTTTGCGGTGCTCATAAATATCAGAACATCAAAGTGTCCAAAGTCCGAAGCAATAATCAACTTATTTCCCAAAGTTGCTGATACAAAGGAATTTAAGACCAATGGAAAAGAAACATGACTTTAAAATTTTTGATATTTTTAGCATACATATTTCACCCAATACCTTGACTGTAGAGACAGAGGTATGTAGAGAATGTTAACCTACCTTCAACATGCGTATTTCTCTTAGTGCTATCTTCTTAACAACAGGATCATCTTCAGATTCCATGAATTTTTTAATAGCTACTACTTGTCCTGAGGATTTGTTTCTGCATTTGAATACAACCCCATAAGACCCTTCTCCAATTTTAGCTAATTTTTCATACTTTTCCATTATGGTTAAAGTGACTTAAATTGTTGTCTGACTTGCAGTATAATAATTGCACCTGGAAAATAAGATTGACTTGTCTTAATCAAGTTATAAAGGACAATGTTCTCATAGCTCATATAAAAACTATTTGCCCAGGTTGCCAAACATTTATTTCCAATGATTAACTTCAAATCTATTTAAAAACACTTGGATGTTATTTTGCTAGTTGGTTTAGCCTATATAGGCTCTTGCAGCTATTACAAAGACTAAATGTATTATTTCTGATAATGAGTCAGAATTTTAAAAAAATTTTGTGGAAAGGAACCTTATCCAATCTGTTGTTTTCATTATCTTCAAATAAATGAGTAAAACATGATGCAGTAAAATCTAGCTGAAGGAATATTTCCTACTCTTGAATACAGTGTTTAATTTTCCTTCCTAACTTACTTGAATACGACAGTGATTACGAAGAATTATGCAACAAGACATGGTAAAAAGTCCTATACTTCCACCTGGTGGAGAGAGGAAAGAAAATGTGGGCTGCTCAAAGCAGCCTTTGAAAGTAATGAAATCTTTTCAGGGTGTTATTTATTGCTTTTAAATTTTATTTATACAGGGGACTAACTCAGTCTTCAAAGAAAATGATAACACACAGAAAGGAGGTAGAGTTCTCTAATTCTTCCTGAGTCTTTTCATATCCATAGTGATTTCTAAGGAAATGCAGGGTTTAAATTTTTTCTCTCACATCATCTGATTATTCCTAATTATTTTTATGACTAAACATTAAATTATGAATAAAACCAATTTAATTAAACATGTCTAGGGATTAAAAATAATGTATAAAAAACTTAACTAGCTTCAGATATCTCTACTTTATCCAGCAGAATCTGACTGTACTCAATAATTATAATAGCTAGCACTTAAATAACATTATTCTATTTACATATAACCTGGACAAATATTCTATGAAGTAGATGTTATTTTTATTTTCTAGTGGGTGTTATTTTTATCCAATTATACAGATGAGAAAAATGAAGTGCAGTAAAGCTAGTATAGAATTAAAATCCAAGCTGTCAAATTCCAATCATAATTTTAATCACTACTCTATACTGCCTCTCAGTTAATTCACAAGAATGTACAATTTAGGGGCAGGGATTTAGCTCAGTGGCACCATGCCAGCAACTGCAAGGTCCTGAGTTTGATTCCTAGTACCAAACAAACAAAAATAGAATAGACAACTTTAAGAACTATTTTATCTAAGTATTAGATACCTGTACCTGTAAAATTTCTCATGTTTCAAATGAGTATACTTTTTTTTTTGTACCAGGGATCAAACTCAGGATCTTGTGCTTGTGGAACAACTGAGCTAAATCCCTGGCCCTACTTATTTATTTATTTATTTTTTGAGGCAGGGTTTCACCATGTCACCGAGTTGGTCTTGAATTTGAGGTTTTCCTGCCCTCTGGCCAAATGACCATACTTTTCTTTTCTTTTTGAGATGTTGGGATCAAGCCTAGGGATTTTTTTTTTTTTTTTAGACAGGGTCTCACTTTGTAGTTGAGACTGCCCTGGAACTCACTAGGTAGCCCCAGGCTGGTCTTGAACTCACAATGATCCTCCTGCCTCAGCCTCCCGAGTGCTGGGATTACAGGCATGCACAACCACACCAGGCAAGCCTAGGGCCTTTCACATGCTGTGAGTACACTTTTTAAAAAATTCATTAATATTCAGATTATCTCACTGTGGAAAGGAATGACCTACTCTCACTTGCAACTATGAAAATGTAAAACAGGGAAACCTGGGTAAATGATTATCAACATATTATCAATACATACTTTTTTTTTTTTTTTTGGTTTTTTTAGATGGGGTTACTATGTAGTTGAGACTGACCCGGAACTCACTATGTAGCCCAGGCTGGTCTTGAACTCACAGCCCATCCTCCTGCCTCAGCCTCCCAAGTGCTGGGATTACAGGCGTGCGCCACCACGCCCGGCAATATATACTTTTAAATGCCTTGTTATTTTTAAAGTGGGTTCTAGTCCTAATTAAAGGGAGAAAATTCAAGCATACACGTACAAATAACATGAAGAAAATCTATCACAGATTAAATTATACTGTAGTTTTACCTAGCTATTATTATCCTAAAGGTATTTATAAGATAGACACATGTATATTTGTCTTTCTTTACCACAATAATATGTGGCTTTAAAAAGAATAGGAAAGACTAGAAATTTGCTTCAGAAAGTTATTGGTATAGAACTTCACAGACTTGTGAGTTTAACCTATTTGATAAGCACTATGGTTACTTGGGAAACTATGAGTATGACACAAAACATAATTATGAAATTTTAGCCTATGCATTATTTCTTTGTTTCCTTCTAGGTAGTTATTTCACCTACTCATCTATTTAGCTGTATTTTTCCAACAGATTTGATAATGACTGATTTTTCAGATTTACTAGAGCTCTCAGTCATATCAACCAAACTGTTGAATATAATAAAATAAAGCTTCAGGAACAGTGCTGTACCAGGTCATGTTGAAATATCTGCTTTCTAAACTGCTTATATGTCCATGGAAGATGAACCTGGCATGTAAGTAGGAGTTAGACCAAGCCAGGTATTCCACAAAGTATTTATGTTTCTAGTTCCAGCTTACTAGGGTCTGCCAGTTTCTAGAAGCAGCAATTCCTGATCTTTTACCTAAAATTCAGGACAACCATCCAACTACTTGATGAACATCTCTATTGGAATGGGCAGGCTCATCTCAAAATTGCTACATTCTAAGCCAAAAGCTTTCTGTTTTCTTATTTTCTGTTCCTACATAAAGTTCACAAACATATTCTACATTACACCTAAACGACTTGTCAAGATACCCATGGAGAGGAATTTGGAGGTAATCAAGGATAATGGCTGTTGACTAAATCTGATTTCTTTCTGTATCTTCTATAGAGCTACACAAATTTGCCAGGACAAATAAAACCACATAAATCCAATGCCTTCAATATAACAAAAAGACAGCAGATTCTACACACTTAAGCCCAAATTCTAGAAGAAAAACCATTGTAAGTCTTTGTACAGAACTAAGATAGGAGCGGGGTGAGAGCTGGGACAAACAGAAAGAGTGAAGGGGAAATAGATACATCACAAATACATGTGTATTAAGGTAGCATCAGTTAATGTGGCACCCACCATTTTTTATTTATTTATTTATTTAGTACCAGGGATCGAACTTGGGTCCTTGAGCTTGTGAGGCAGATGCTGGAACCACTGAGCTAAATCCCTGGCCCTGCACCCACCATTCTTGGGGAAGAGAAGGCTAAGAGGGAAAGTTGAGGCATCTGTTGGAGACTGGAGAGTATAGGGGAAAAAGAAACAAGGAAAGTAAGTCTGGGATCCTCCAACACAAAACCCCTCAAAATTGAAGAACCTTCAAATTCTTCCCTCATGATTAAGAAATTCTCTGAAATGCTCAGTCTTTAGGTTTTTCAAAATGACTAATGAGAGAAAAGAGATTGAAGATGAACAAAACCTCAGAGACTTGTGGTATACAAATCAGTAGTGCCAAGAAATACATAGTAAGATTCCCAGAAAGAACAGAATGAGAGGAGAGAAAAATATTTGAAGAAATAATGGTTAAAACTTCCCAAATTTAATGGAAAACTTTAATCTACATATTCAAAAAGCTTGATAAATTCTAAGTAGAATAGAGATTCTTATCTTAATAAATCATAGTCAAACTGCTGAAAACAAAAACAAAGAGAAAAATCTAGAAAATGTCACACAGAACCATTCACATACAAGGGAATAATATACTCAATAGCTTGACTCCTCATCAAAAAAACTATAGGGGAAAAATACATAAAAATTGGTTCTTTGAAAAGACCAACAAAATTGATGAAACTTTAGGTAGACTGAGCAAGAAAAAAGAGAAATAAAACTTATAATCAGGACTACTTTACAGAAATTTTCAAAAACCTTTAAAACAAACAACTTAATGCAACCAAGGTGCTAGTCATGTTGGTTGGATAAATGCCTAGAAACGGACTCAAGAAGAACAGAAAACTGGACTACACTATAACAAGAAAAAAAATTAGTAATTAAAAACCCACAAAGAAAATCTAGGATTAGATGGCTTTATCAGTAAATTCTACCAAATATTCAAAGATTAATTAATATCAATCCTTCACAAACTGTTCCAAAAAATAGAAGAGGGAACTTTTCTCACTTTATTCTATGGGGCTTATATCACTCTGATAAGAAATCAAACAAAAATACCAAAATATCAGCCAGTGTAAGTGCATGTGCTTATAAGCCCTTATTCGGGAGGTGAGGCAGAAGAATCAGTGTGGGCATCTTAGCAAGACCCTGACTCAAAAAAGAAAGAATTGGGGGATGTAGCTTAGTGGTAGAGTACTTGCCTACCATGTGTAAGACCCTGGGTTCACATGGACATTATTTTCATGAATAAAACTACAATGATACCCAACAAAAAATTATCAGAACAAATTCAGAAACATCTAAAAAGATGATATACCATTACTATATATGGGTTTTATCTAAATAAATACAAGGTTGGTTTAATATCTAAAATATTATAAAATATCATATGAACAGAATACAAAACAATATTACACAATAATCTCATACACAAAAAAGCATTTGACAAAACCTAACATTTGTTTATGATAAATATCTCAACAAACTAGAAACAGAGGAACACAACTTCTTCAAGGGCATTTGTGAAAAATCTCAAGCTTAAAAGTGAAAGACTGCCTTACCCCCAACCCTGGGAAAAGGATGTTTGCTCTCAGCATTTCTATTTAATACTGTGTTGGAAGTGCTTGCCAGTGCAAGAAGGCAACAAAAGAAATAGAAGGTATACAGACTGGAATTGAAAAGTAGAGTTGTCACTATTTGGAAATGATACAATGCTGTATGTAGAAAATACTAATGCATCTACAAACAATATCAGACTTAATGATCAACTTCGCAATGCATTAGGCTGCAAGACTGGTATATAATAAATTATATGTATAAATATGGCGGCAAGCAACTGGAGAATACACTTAAGGAAATAATTCTACTTATAATACAAAAGGAATACAATTTAACAAGCAATGTGCAAGGTCTTTTACTTAAAACTACAATATCGTTGAGATAAACTAAAGAAGATCTAATTAAAAGAAAAATTCCATGTTTGTGGGTTGGAAAACTCAACAAGCTGTGAGATTTCTATAACTCTTCTATAGTTAAATCAATCCTTATAAAAATCTTAATAGGCTTTAAAAAATATAAATGGACACGATAAACCTAAGATTTATAATTGAAATAAATACACAGGATCCTAAAGAGCCAAAATAACTTAAAAAAAAAACTTGGAAGATTTACATTATAGGACTACAAATTTTACTAAATTTATGACAAATCAAGAAGAGCATAAGAATTTAGTATAGTTCTCAGGGACCTTCAAACTGAAGTTACACATGCATCTTTTGGCTACAGGATGTCGAATTTAGAGAATATTGTATGATTTCATATGCATGAAATTTGTAGAAAAGGCAAACATGTCACTGAGGATACAATATCTCCTTTGTATTAATTTTGACAAAATGCAAAGCTTGAATGTAATGATGAGGAAGAAATAGACATAGATGAACTGAGTGTCAGTTTAATGAAATTTTGTGTACAAAAGACAGGTATACACTTGAATCTACTGATTATAAAAAAAATGGTAGATGGATAGATACTTTAACAGCTCATTAAACTTATTGTAAAATTTCCCTAGTCTTAAGGATTTGCAAAATGATGTACATAGAAAACACTTGGAGGTGGATTATTTTGCAGGACTGTGTCACAAATCAAGTCTTGAGGGATTAAGTAAGCCTAAAGTGTACACCAGTAGAAGAAAAACAAAATTAAGACAAGGAGAGGAAGTGAGGAGTAGAAAAAGAGTGGAAAATGTTTTCCTAACCTAAAATGTTCTAGAAAACGCTGTAAACAGTGGCATTAGGAATGGTGGAGGAAAAGAGAGCCTTCCAAGACCAGGCCAGAGGGACTGATTAGTGTCTACAGGCTATAAGTCGTCATGCTAAGTTACCATTCTTCGTGTTTCCAATAAACCAGATACACTGTTGTATTTCATAAAATTGAGCCTTAAAACGGTCTACTGGATTATTCAGATGGGTCATAAACAAGGCTGAGTTGGTGCATTTCAAAAGAACACATACCTCCTTACAAACTTATTTTGGTGACAATATAATCGGATTAACTCAAATCATCTTCATAAAACTAGAGGATGACATAATTTACATAATCTACTTAATTTTATTAGAAAATTCGATTTCATGTGTACGCATAGAAGTTCCGAAAGTCTGGCATAAATCCACTTTATTTTCAGGCTGCTTCTATGGAGCATCCATTAAATGACACTTGCTATACCCATCCGCAGCTGCTCTCCCGACCCACAGGGGAGCCCCAGCCCCCGCTGTGGCCTTGTCCATCCCGGTGATCACTGTCATTTCCCCTCTTCCCACCGCCCACTTAATTTTCAGTTTTAAATGCCCTTTGGGAGTCACATATCTTTGCCAAAACGATCCAAACATTAAGGCTGCTTTGTTTTTCCTCAACCAAGGGAAGCTGGAATTGTTTCATTCATTTTTAGCTTGGCTTAAATCACAAAAATAAATTCTCAACTGTGACCTATGCTTTGGTAATAGGAAGTGGAAGTTACCAATGCATACTTAGGACTCCAGCAGGTTGGGACTGGCACCCGAGGTCCTGCGGCTGGGGGAGCCCTATCACTCCTACCCTCGCCCCACCGCGTGGTGGGGAACGCACCCTGGCTCCTTCGTGGCCCGGGACCTTCTTCCTTAATCGGCCATATCCAGCCAGACCCCACCCCTCTCCATAGACTCCAAAGGCCCACCCTGCTCCAGTTCACGCGCCTCCGGAACCAGTACTCACCCTGTAGTCTTGAGAGGTGGACAAAGCAGGACCACTCGGGGCCCTCTGAGCCGCAACCCGAGACGCGGCAGCCCTCAAGGGAGCACAGTCACCACGGCGTCGCCCTGACAACCGGGACGCTCAGGCGCCGCAGGGTTGGGCGGCTTCCCCGACTGCTCCCCGGGTGCCCCACAACCATACTCCTCAGCGCCTTGGGTCACCTCTGGTTGGAGCTTGCAACATCAGGGTGTGAACACAGCAACAAGAAAGATGAATGCGCCTTGGAAACATTTATAACTACTCAACACCCAGTCTGGGTCCTTCCTAAGACACCAAGAGCAGGTGTCTATGAAGAACACAGAGATTTAGAGTATTAACTAGTCCGCTTTCCTGCCTGGGCAGATCATCAGTTTGCAAGATTCTTTGCCAAGTCATCACTCTTGGTCTTGACTTATTGTGGACACACTTTTCTGCCAACTTTCTGAGACAAACAACTATCCACTGGCTGTGGTTCCTTAATGCCATTTTCATAATCTGGCGAGTATTTAAGAAAATCTGGGGCTGATTCAGAATAAGAGTTTTGTCATCCAGTGGGGGAGAAAGTCAAGCCAACAACTTGATAAACATTTAAGCCTCAGGAGAGCTAATTTTCGTTGAAGGATTAGTTTGTTCCCAAGACTGAAAAAGCTTTGCCCACGGACACACAGGTACTTTAAGCATCAATAAAATGCTCATAGGGCTGGGGGTTTAGTGCAGCGGTTCCGCCACCTGCCTTACAAGCAAAAGGTCACGAGTTTGATCCCCAGAACCAAAAACAACAAAAAATTCATCGTGGCCAGATATAGGATGTCCAAACTTTTTTCCCCTCACACGTGTCCTCTTCCCTTTCTTTTATCCATCTCAATTTCTATTTCCTTTGCCTAGAAATATGCTCAAAATTTCCATTTGTAACAGACATCATCAAACCAGAAGCCTTTATTTCCTTCCTGCAAGACCAAATACACTTCCATTGAAAACTGAAGTCTAATCCTAAATGTTCATCTACCTGCTTCTATATGGTTTTTCCTCTCCTCATGCTATAAAAATCTCATTAAATGAGTAATCACACATGGACAAACCAAATATTATTTTCATCTTCATAGTACTTGATGTCTGCAGTTTTTGTAGTGCTTGACACCTGGCTACTTTTCTAATGAGGAAGCTCTTTACAATCAGCCCATCTGCTCCATACACCTTAAGCTCAACTGCATTTAATGTCACTATTCCTTAACCTACAGTATTTTTTCATACAACTAGGCTTACAGCTTCCTATTCTGCCTTTTTCCTGCATGGGATGAATGGATGAACTACTCTTCATCTATCAGCAGCATAGTTTACATATCTTTCTACACAAAGGCTTTCCTACCCGAAAGCAAAATCAGGCGCAACTCTTTGTACTTCTTTTTAACACTACTCAATGCCACTTACCTTTATTAATCCAAGTGTTCTCCTTGAATAAATACTGGCTAGGAATTATGCCTTTTCAATCTTTTCTCCAGTGCCAGTAAAGTGCCTGGATAAGCTGTAGATAATCAATATATGTTAATTGTCTCCAAAAATAAAGGAAAAAAAGCCCTTTTAGTAAGTTTTGACTAGGCTTATTAAATTAACAAGCTTCAACTGTAATTTTACTTGATACAAAAATACTTTGAAAAAATCTTTTGGTAAAGCCAAAAATTAAGACAAAAATTTCTTCTTACTGCAAAGACAGTGAAAAATCATTATCTACAATCTAACTGGAGAAAAATATCTAATTTGAGGGTAAAATGCTTGAATATTTTAATAGTGAACATACTGCATGTATTCCATGTAAGTCTAGCACAGTGATGGAGAATCTTTTATTACTATTTTTTCTCCCAGTACTGGGGATTGAACTTGTGACGGCGAACCTTTTAGATTAACAGCCAGCTGTGTCACGTGTGCCAGAGTTTGCCACCACTGGCTGTGGTTAAGAGAATGCACTTTGAACTAAGTGCCTAGTTCTAATTCTTGCTTTGGCCATTAGCATTATGGGCTTGGGCAATCTCTTTGCCTCAGCTAATCTGTAAAATGAAATTAACAATACATGCAGTGCTTACCCATTATTTTGTAAAGCACATACTTTTATCTCTCTAACAATGGTAAAAAATGATATAACCTATCTGTCCTTTATTTCCTGGTCTCTACCGAAATCAGACATATTTGCAAACTGAATAATGCCATAAACAGTTGATCTTTCTTCTTGTAGTATTTACACAACTAGCTAATAAGAGTTAGCTTGAACTTCAATGAAGATGAACTAGACTGTTTCCTTCTTTTTTTTTTTGTTTTTTTGAGATAGGGTCTCACTATGTAGTTGAGACTGACTTGGAACTCAATGTGTAGCCCAGGCTGGTCTCGAACTCACAGCAATCCTCCTGCCTCAGCCTCCCGAGTGCTGGGATTACAGGCGTGCGCCACCACGCCCGACTTTGTTTCCTCCTTTTGAGAGTGTAAAGAGTCATAATAAAAGTTTTTAGTAGGAAATTAGAAACTTTTTTGTTTTGTTTTGTTTTTTAGTACCAGGGATTGAAGTTGGGTCCTTGCACTTGCGAGGCAGGCGGCAGCACCAATGAGTTAAATCCCTGGCCCTAGAAATTTTTTTTTGAAAGTCTTGATGCTACTCAGGCTGGTTTGAACTCATGACTGTCCTGCCTTAGCTGTGAGCAGCCAAGATTATAGGCAAGCTAGAAATCTGCATTTTTAAACTGTCATTAGATGAAGCTCTCTGAACAGGTGATCTCTGGACCACATTCAGAAACACTGATTTAATATCTTCACTAGGGTTTTCTTGCTAGAGTGCCCATCAGAGTAATTTTTATAATTTTATAAAAATAAAGGTTACTGGGTATTCATTACTCCCAAAGATTATGATCTCAGAGGTTCTTAAAAAGCTCATGGTAAATATGCAACAAATCATATATTTTATTTTTTGAGAATATTTTTAGGTGCTTGACAGTTAAATGAAATGAGTAACCCTTTTACAGATCAGATGGCCCTTTATATAACTTAAAGGACTTGGATACAGTGGTCCAGAAAAAGGATCAACAACTTTGTCAATAAATGCTAGGAATCAAATCCTAATTTATTGAAAATCTTTTCCATGAAATCTGTTTTTTCAGCAAGATGATGATAATGTCATATTAGTAAGATTTTTTAAAAAGCCACTAGTCACTGATACTAAGATTATTCCCAATGCTTGAGAAAAGCAATATACTCAACTGCTATGATTATTAGCATCTTTACAATTTTAGACATGGAAACCATCTTAAATTCACATAAAAGACAGAAGGTCTTCGTGACAGGTAGTAGCATAAGAAATTGTTGAAATGGTGCCTCCTAACTGCTCAATCCAGTTTCCTACTTATTCTTTCCATTCCTTACTTCCAGAAATGCATTCCCTAACAACCTTCCTTCTTGTTTCTAACTCAGGTAATGGCAAATTATTTCCTGCAAAGGGTCAGATGTAAACATTTTAGGCTTTGCAGGCCCAGACTTTCTTTGAAATCACTCAATCCTAACACTGTAGCACAAATGCAGTCATCTGTGGTACTATGCTACAGCAAAGCTTTTACAAAAACAGGCAGTGGGCCGGATTGGACTGAGGACTACAGTTTGCCAACTCCTGCAGTAACTACACTTGATCTTAGCCGAGAGGCCGAGAAGTGATCCTGCTGAAACTAAAACATTGTATTTAACTGATGTTCAGGATCAGAAGTTAAAGATTCTACAAAAGATGCCCTTCCCTCAAATGAGGGAGTAGTATTGCTTCATGAAATTAAGATCACAAATTACTTGAGGGACCAGAATTAAGTCCTTAAGGAGATTTTCCCCCCTTATTTTAGTGTTACTATGTACAGATTAAGCCAGATGACAAGCTACTATACAACAGTATATTAAAAAAGTGTTTATTTTACACTATGTACAATCAGAAACATATTTAAAATCATTATCAATTAAAATAAATGAAGACCATAAATCACAATTTAGTTTGTTCTTAGTGTGTATATACTCACATTAAAATATAAAGAACACATACCAAAAAGAGCCAAAAATGTGCATTTGTTAAACTTGTTTTATACATATTCCATTGGAAAAAAGGAATCAAAATGACTTTAACCAAAACTAAGTTCCTGTGATGTGTAACTATTATATTGTTTGTATGAGGTAGTAACTAAATTATTTTGGCCATGTATTAATATCTAAATCAAAAGATATATGAAAGTAATCACAAAATAAGGTCAACAAAATTAAAAATTCCACTAGAAATTTGAACAACTTCACTTATGGAATGTTATAGTTCCTCAGTGTGAATATATGAAATGTCTAGTGTGGACTCTTTAATAATGCTAATTTATTTTTTGTGCATACCGTAATTCAGACAACAACTGCAGTGTTACGTCATGGTACCACTATTCTGTGATTTAAAAATTTTTCGAAGACATTTTAAAGCAAAGACAAGCAATCATACAGGATTTCTGCTTAAATATAAAAAGATCAGTTACTACAATAGGTGGAGAATTGTTTCTTTTCATATAGAAAACAATCCAAATACATTTAAAAAAGATGTTGTGGAACCAACCTCATATTGACAGTGTCACAGCTTACTTTTGCGACTCAATGTATCACATATCAATACTTTGTGCAAATATAAACACCAGTGTACTTGCATTAAAATTAAAAACAAGATTATAAAATGATTACAGCCTCCATTAACAATTTTAAAAGTTACAAGATTTATATTCATATTACTAAATACATACAATAAAAAATACAATAGTGTTAAAGTACTGTTTCATTGCCAGCATCCCATTTTGTGAAATAACCACACCTAAGAATATACTAAAGAATACTTAAAATATTAACCCCAATAACATTTTAATTAACATTTACATCTGTACAGATAAGACACTTACTTGTACATCTCATAAAAGTACATTATCTACATAAATTCTTAGTGTATGTCTTTAGCAATATGAAGTTTCACAGAAAAATACTGCCTATATGTACAAAGATTACATAACAATGAATTAAGCACTTGTGTGGTTCAATATGCTAAATATATCCATACCATTTAAAACAAAAATTTCCCCATCTTGTCTCATGCCACAATAAATTACAAGTAACTGAAGCCGAGTTACTGCAGCTTTTGTACAGCTTCAAGCATCCATTAATGTTGCAGTTGTAGTGTTTTTTCTACAGTTAAATGTCAAAGTATAGTACATTTCAGTAACTGTTTTCATGACCTGCCAGGATGTATAAATTGCTGTTTGCCGTGGGGTTATCAGTTGGCCTACTTTCCAAAACCACGACCCTAAAAATAATAAAAGAAACATGTAACAAAACAAAGTTATTCTTGAAAACTAATGTTTGCAGAAAAATTTTCCATTGTTTCTCTATTACATGTCTCTATACATGCTGATCATTTGATTTGTGGGCAGAAATACTTCGCTATCACTCTGATTAAAGAGCCAGTTCCAGCTCTATAAAGTAATTTTGCTGCCCACTACCTCCCACCTCTAAGCAGTTTTCTAAGAGCGGGAGTGGGGGCAGTGAGTGAGCAGAAATCTGTAATTTAGGAATAATTTGGTTGGAACTTAACTCTTCTTATAAATTCTACAACAAAGAATCAGAAGGTGAACCAGAATAGAACTCCAAAATTTTGACACTAAAATCAAAAAGTTCTATGTTAATATATGGTTTTTCCTTTTTCTTCTGTTGTAAATCAGACACAGCAAATTTAAAGTAAAATAGTATGGGCAGATCTATAAATTCCCAATATTTGGAAGGTCAGTTTTTTTATATAATTTTAAAAATACAATGTCAAACGTATTACTGCACAAATTTAAATTCTTCTGGAAGAGAAACCAGCTTCATGCTGGATTTAGAAAACACTACACATTTAATAAATCCATTTTCATACCTGTCAGATCCAAGCAGCTTGAAAATTCTTGTGTTATCTGATATTTCTTGTGTTACCTGTTCAAACAAAATATAAATTTATTTCCTGAAATTAAAGATACAAAATCTCTTTTTATTTTATTTTTTTCTTTCATTGAGTTTTTGGTACTTTTTAAGGTATACAGTACAGTTACATTCATCATTGGGGTCTTGTACATTTACATGACAGGTCTTGGTTCTTATTGTAAAGATATAAAATCTTATATGGGCATTTCATTATAACTACAGAAAATAAATATAATCCCTAGGATGGAAAACTATCCCCATATTACTATTCATTGTCGGCTTGTGTATCAATTTGTTAGTCCAGGAAAAGTGTGACTAATTTGAAATTACTCATAAAGTACAGATGATGAAAACTACTTGTTTGTTTTTGGTACCAGGGATCAAATTCAAGACCTCACACTTGCCAGACACTGAGCCAGATCCCCAGCCTGGAAGAAAACTACTTGTTAGATCACAGAATTTCAGGAAAAAATTTAAAGAAAAAAGCACTGAATCCATTTTATTCATCCAAAATCTTTCATCATTTATGTTAGTACTAATAGCACGGCTATTGGCAGCAACAAGCTGCTTAGCTCTAGTTCTTTAATTTAAAAGGCTGCTGTATGGGCGTGGGATTTAGCTCAGTGGTGCCTCTGCCTGCCTCTCGAGTGCATGGTCCTGAGTTCAATCCTCAGTACCAAAAACAAAAACAAACAAACAAAACCCCCCAAAAAGCAACAACAATAACAAAAGGCTGCTCTATGGTGTAACAGGAAATACTTAAAAGCCAGACATGACTTAAGTTTGAATCTTAGTTTTCCCACTTATTAGCAGTGATATCGGACAAGGCATATAATTTGTTGGAAATAGTTTGTCTTCTGCAAAACGGATAGAAAAGATCTACCTTGCAGTAGTACTTTACAGTATTCATAAAAGTATAAGAGAGTATAATGCCTAGCTAAGAAAGTGCTCAATATATAGCAGTAATCATCCCCATTTTTCTCACACTTTCCCAAAATATTTTCTGATGCAATATATCCTTCAAGAAGTGCTGGGCTGGGGATTTAGCTCAGTGGTTCCAGAGCCTGCCTTGCAAGCGCAAGGACCCGAGTTCGATCCCCAGTACCCGGCCCCTGCCCACAAAGAAGTGCTAGTGTGATCAGCCATAAATTGGGGAATAAGACTACAGAAGAAAGAGAAACCCAATGTTAAGTTTATTGAACACAAAACTTTAAAATTACAATGGCAGTTAACTCCTCCCAACATTGGTAGGCTGAAAAAGAATCTGACTCTGAAACTAAATGTATTGTATCAAAACTACAATTCCCAAGTGCAAGAACCCGAGTTCGATTCCCGGTACAACAACAACAACAACACTCCTACAATTATTCTGGACACACTGGTGACTCTTCACTTCTGATGTTACCCAACACATCAGGAAGAAATAACAAGCTCACTTCAGTAACAGCGGCCCATTCTATGATTTCCACTACATCCTACTAGAAGAATATGATATTTCTGGAGGTACTGTACTGAAGCACCCCCAGGTGATTTTTTGACACTCCCCCTACTCTATCCTGCCCACCCTGCCTCTGTTCTTATCTCCCTGCTCATTTCTTCAGGTGATTTTGAAACTGCTTTTGAGAAGTGCACTGGCTTGTTGGAATTACCGCCAGAAACGTAGCGGCAGCGATCTTCTTCAACACTCACTATGTAGGTCAGGCACCATGCCAAGCACTTACTTGCCTCATGTCATTTCACCTTCACTCTCAACTCACAGATAAAAAATACAAGTAGAGAGAAATTAAGTGATATGCCACGGTCACTCAGCTACTAACCCGTAGGGCTTAGATTTGAATCTGGGTGTCTAATCTTGAGAATGCATGCTCATGATCACTAAGTTATACATACTGCTTGCTTAGGAGAAATGCCTTGACTTCTTAGAAGGAATGGACAACAGAACAAAAATGAGCTATTTTTTTGCTTGAGGAACATGAGATTCTTCTTTGCTTCCAATGATCAAGTAATATTGATGGGCTTGGGTGTACTGGAAGAATTTTGGGCGGTTTTACTATTCTAGGGGGCAAGCATTATTATGTCCTCATTCATATTTATAACCCTGACACTTCTTAGCATAAATGTTGAACTGAGTTAAATATGTTACAGGGCTTAAGTTATTCCTGTAAGGTAGAAAGGACTCATGATATGCACCTAAAGGCTAATTAAAATGAGGTAAAAAGTCTAAAAAACATCAAGTGAATAATAAGAAATAGAAATAATAATATTTCTAATAATAATAAATAGAAAGCAAGCCAGCTTCAAGAGAAATGGAGAATTCTTGGTCAGTATCACTGGAAAACCAGGTAGATAAGGTGCCTCAGGACAAAGAGTGCCAGCATAAGCATTCTTGTTCCAGGGATGGTCTGGGAATGCTGAAAAAATCATAGTTGCTCACTTTCGGTAGTATTGGGAAGTCCTTGTTCTTAATTTGGGGGTTATTACATGGAAGCACATTAAATATGCACTGAAGTTGTTCTAGTAATGCAGAGAGAGGTGCTTTAAAATAGGTGCTACCAGACTAAACATGGTACTAATGAAGTTAATAAATCAAATATCACTGGTATCATTCAATAATTTCCCAAAGTTGTTCAAAGTAGATTTGATAAATGTCTTCTGACTATTCAAAATTTCATGTAAGACAGCTTCTCACTATGTTGGAGCCTATCCCCAAACCCCTGCTTTGCCCTCCCAAGTAGCTGGGAGTGCCACTGGGCTGGACTTCTAGTTCAGGGGAATGATTTTTAAAAGATTACTTACCTCATTAGATCTAAAACTTCTACCTTGCATCCCATGTTTCCAGAAAGCTAGCACACTGTCTTGTAGACAAACTAGCAGGCAAGAACAGCTCAATTACTGTTAATAGTACAAAAGTTCAACTGATAAGCATCATTTCATTCCTCTCTCATATAGTAATATTTTAACTAACAGCTGATGTCAGCTATCGTACATTTATATGGCACCATTATATTTCAAATTTTATATATACTATATAGAGCTTATTAATCTTTTTGGTAAAAAATTCACTGAAAGTATTTTTGAGATACTTTTGTTTTGATAAAATAACAAATTTAACAAGTAAAATACTGCAAACATATAGAAAAATACAGATAATAGTATAAAAAACACACATGCATCTACCAACAATCGAATCTTAACATTGTTCCATATTTGCTTTATGCCTTAAATAAAAACAAATACAGTAGGCATCCCCTATAGATTTGACCCCTGATCCTACTCTGGCCTTCCTTCTTCTCTAAGATAACCATTATTATAAATTTGGATTTAGTATTATCATACGTGTTTTTATTATTTCTACACTGAAAGTTTACATTATTAATACAAGCTTTATTCCAAATGTCATATATGAGGTATAGTGACTTTTAGTTCTGTTTTTTTTATTATTATAAATAAGGCTGCAATAAACCTTGTTGTACATTTTCTTGAAAACATGTACATTCAATTCCCAGTACCCCCCAAAAAATGAATAAAACTTTCTCTGAGGTAAGGTACCTAGTCCTGGGAAATAAGGGGAGACAAAACATATGCATAAATAAGACATAGTTTGGTTTTGTTTTTATATTTACACAATTTAAACATTATTTTTGCATGTATCCCATGAAGAAAAAAAACCTAATTTTGTTTCTTGTGGGTGAATAACAGCACCAGCCCCGCTTCTCTATTTTTTTTTGGTACCAGAGATCAAACTCAGGACCTTGTGCTTGTGAGGCAGGTGACAGCACCACTGAGCTAAATTCCCACCCCCACTCTTCTATTTTTAATGCTTAATAACTATGGTTTTATAGTAAGCTTCAATACTAAGGAGGGCAAATATTTGTCAACATTTATTTTACAATTCTTGGTCTCTGCCATTTCCACATGAATTTTAAGATGAATTTACCATGTGGCACAAAACACAGCTGGAATTTTTATTGCAAATGCACTGCGTTTGTGAACTAACTTGTGAAGAACTGACACCTTTCTCATTTTGAGTCTATGGATGTGATGTAACACTTCAAATGCTCTTTTACGTCATTAAACAAAAATATGGAACTTCTAAAAAATGATCTTGAACATGTTTTGATAACATTTTTCTTTTTTTCCTTGCGATGCTACCCAAACTAGCTTCAAACTCCTGGGGCCCCCCTCTAGATCCCGTTTATTTTTATGTACATTTCTACTGACATTGTGAAAGGTATCTTTTTTCCTCTTAAAATGTTCACATTGTTTAGGAAAGCTACTCATTTGTGTTGCTTCTATCTACCAAGTATGAATCTCTTTTTAATTCTAGTAATTTAAGACTTTTATATTCTATGTAAATTCCATACCATGAGCAAAAAAGGATCTTTTAAGCTTTTTCTTTCTAATCTTTACACTTTTCTTTCTAAGACAATGTAATACTAGCAAACACTGTTATCTTGTTCTCTGCTTCAATGTGACCATTAAACATGGTATTTTTAACAGACTTTGCTAGGTAAAGGACATTTTCCTCTATTTCTAATATGTTAAATATTTTTTCTAATTTGCTAAATATTTTTCTAATTTGTAAATCATATATCATTAATATCTTATCTTTTCTTGAAAGCTTTTTGTACATTTACTGGAGTCACATGACTTTCCTGTTTAATCTTAAGTAAAGTGTGCCATGTTACACAAATCCCATCCCCCCCGCCTTTTGAGAGGGGGGATGTTACCCAGACTGGACTTGAATTTGTGATCTTTTAAGCCTTAGCCTCTTTAGTAGCTGGGAATATTGGTGGATGCCATGCTCCCAACTTGTATACATACATTTCTGATGCAGAGCTATCATTGCCTTCTAAGGATAAATCTTGTGGTAGTGGAATTCTATTTGCCACTATTTGAGATCTTTTATAAAGTCTGTTTTCATAAATTACATTTTCCCCCTGTACTAATCCTGTTTGATTTTAGCAACATTTTAAACACTGATTTATTGAGAATTCTCTACCATTTGCAACAGTTTGGGATAGGGATTCTCTCTTTCTTTAAGGATTAAAAAAAAAAAAAATCACCTATAAAACCACAATGCTAGTCCAGGCTCTTATTTTTTTTTTTTTTTGAGACAGGGTCTCACTGTGTAGTTGAGACTGACCTAGAACTCACTATGTAGCCCAGGCTGGTCTTGAACTCACAGCGATCCTCCTGCCTCAGCCTCCCGAGTGCTGGGATTACAGGCGTGCGCCACCATGCCCAGCTCCAGGCTCTTCAGTAATGAGCCTGGGTACAGTTCCTCACTGCCTGTAGGACACTTTTAGTTGTCTTTACCACCCAGCAGCCCAGGTGTGGTCTACTACACCTAATGCCCAGCAGATTTATATACTACCTTTTCTGATGTTCATCTTGCTTTTGACCCTGACTGTGTTTCTGGATTCCATTTTAACTCCTGACCAGATATCTTTTGAAATATTATCAACCTCATTTGTGGGAGGAGGGAAGAAAACAGACAAATTTGCCCCTGGTCTTACCGTCGGCCAACATTTATGTGTAAATACCTTCATTTTAATTGTAAAGGAGACTAGAAAATTTGTGTAATCTTCATCCCTTTTCCCAGTACCACCCTTTATATGATTATTTTCACCTTATTTTTAAAAAATATCATCATTTTAGAATACTGGTTCTGTCAGAATCACTTTCCAGAAAAAACTGTAACTAAGTAAAATGTGAGAATGGCAAAAAACAAATTTTATATACTTAAAATGCTCTGGCTAGCAAATAACAATAGTAAAAACATAATAGGATGTATACTCAATTTTAAATATTTGAAATAATGAGGGCCGGGGATTTAGCTCAGTGGTTCCACCACTTGCCTTGCAAGCACAAGGACCTGAGTTTGAAAGAAAGAAAGAAAGAAGGAAAGAAAGAAAAAATAAATAACGTTTATATCCTTGGAAAATGCCAAATCTGTAAAGAAGGTAATTATTACTTACACTACAATTAAAAACTATTTCAGAGAATGTGTAAGATGATGGCTACTGTAGTGTATATCTACACGTCCTCTAAGGGCTCGTGTGTTCACAGGGGGCTTCTGGAAGGTGACTGGATTATGGGGCTTCCAGCTGACTTGCTGTTAAAAGAGGTGGGCCATGGGGGCATGACCTGGAGGGCTGCGTCTCCCTTCTCGGCTCTTCCCTTCACTCACTCTGCCTCCTGAGTGCTATGGGGTGAGCAGCCTTCCTCTGTCCAGGACTTCCACAGGCTGCCAACCATCCAAGTACTAAAACTTCTAAAATGCGAGCCAAAATATACCTTTCCTACTCTATTTTGTCGCAATGACTAAGTAAGACAAAGATTGACAGTGACCTCATATTATTATATCCTGTACTATGAAACATTCCTCATAACACATTCTTCTAATTTTGGATAATTATCAGATAAATTATTTTAAACAGTTCATAATGCAAAGAAATATAAAAATTTGGCTTACCTATTGATTCAATCTGGAAATCAAAGGTGAGTTCGGATGATAATTTCCTGCTAGATTTTAATCTTCCTTGGAGATTAACTATTTTTATACAACCTAGAGAGAAACAAAAGTTATTCAGAAATTAAGATGAAGAGACACTTATTAAAATAAGATGTTCTGGGCCAGGGATTTAGCTCAGCGGTGTAGCCACCTGCCTCCCAAGGGTAAGGTCCTGAGTTTGATCCTCAGTACCTAGTACCCTCCTCCCCGAAAAAAGTGTTCAAATAAAAACTTACAGTCCAAACATACAAGGATGGTATCTCTCTCCAGCTGGGTCACATGAGTTACACTTGCCTGTGGAGTATCTACAATACAAAGAAAGCCTGATAAACTTACAGAAAACTGTAATATTATAGCACGGAGACATTTCTGAGTGCTGCTGTATTTGAAATGGATATATATCTTCTGCAGTACGTGTATAGTGGCGGAGCCAGGCTATTTGGATGTTAATGCTGATGATATGAATGCTCCAACATAGAACTGTGTTATAAATATTAAATCTTGTTAATTCTATTGTGATGGAATTATTTTTATTTATAGATGAAACCAGGGGTCTAATCTAAATTATGGCTTTAAGTGTTTTCTGATTTTAAACTCAGAAGGCCTGAACTATACATCATTATAATATACACTGAATAAATGAATCAGTGAACCAAACAAGCTACTTTAAGTACAAACAGATATGAAAACATTTTGAGAAACATGAAATACTACCCAAATGCAGAGGGACATAATTTTTATTACAATGATTTATCAAAGTTCTTACAAACTGAAAATATTTAAATGGTTTAGTTTTGTAGGAAATGAAAACTAATACTGCACACCCAAAGCTCTGTATAAACATCAATTCTGAACTCTTGTCCCTCATCCTCTATTCATGGGAGAATAGGTGTAATGGATGTGATGTATAGTCTATCCTGCTTGTTTTCTACTTCCAGTTTGTAGTTAAGAGTGCCTTAGGATAACTAAGGACTGTTACATTTTAAATCTGTTACTGCTGTAACTTACCAGGGTTAGAAAAATACTGAATCGACTTCCTAGTGCAAGTCAGGCCAGTAACATTTCTGTAGTTCTTTCAGAACTGGTGAAAATTAAGAATCTGAACATTATACAGTCTACCTGGCAGAAGGCAGCCAGTCTATCAATACTAGATAAAAAACCAGGAAAATGAAATTTTATTAATTGCTTTTAACAATTAATTCCCAAATACTGGGATCATCTTTAAAAAACACTGATGTGTGGCTGTCACCCCCAAGATATTCTGATCTGAGTGGAGGTGACTTGAGGTATCATAAGTTTTAATCAGAACTGCTAGCTCATAATTTTGTGTAATGTACACCCTAATGTTCCTCTAGCTTTAGCTCATGGTCTCAGAGAGATTAATTATATTTGCCATATTTAACTTTTAATATAGGGAATTCATCAGGGTAACGCCATGTAATCAAAAGTTCTTTGGAAGGAAGATATCCACAGCTGTATAAAATTCTTCTGCTAGGAAGCAAGGCCTTTTTCATTCAACAACTACAAGAAAAGGATTTAAAATTTAAAAAATTGAGAGAGTAATCAGACACAGTGGCACACACTTTTGATCCCAGTGTTCTTGCAGCTCGCAGCCTGAAGCAGGAGAATCATGTTCCAAGCTCAGCTCGGATAACTTAGTAAGATTCAGTCTCAAAAAAAAAAAAAAAAAAAAAAAAAA
>NW_022900914.1:18840797-18867839 GCF_012274545.1 Fukomys damarensis
AAAAAAAAAAAAAAAAAAAAAAAAAAAAGCCTGTGATGCAGCTTATTTTATAGTAATTTCTGCAAGTTCATTTATTATTGTGTACCAAATACAGGCTCTTGAGGATCAGATTCTTACTATACTCATTTTTAAACTAACAAAGTGAGTTAGTTGTGGTGACACACACCTGTATACTAGCCCTATGAGAGGCAAAGGGAAGAAGATATCAAGCTTGAGACCAGCCTGGGCAAAATAAGCAAGACTCTGTTTAAAAAAAAGCCTGGGAATGTAGCTCAGTACAAAGGCATTTGGGTTCACTCGCCAGTATTGCACAGAGAGAAAAAGAAAAGTATATGTGCTTAACATATGTATACTTTGCCAATCAAACTGTTTTACATGTGTCAAAGGAATTAGCCATTGTAAAGCAAGCAAGTCATCCCTTTTTCCAGTTTACTAATAAGTTGTTTAAGACTGTCTTTTTACACAACTTTTGCTTAATGAGAAATATAGTAAATGTATGGCATAAAAATCACGAACCCGATTCAGTAAACCATGAAGAGGTAGAATTTGGATTGACAGTTTCAAACCGAACCACTTGGTTGAAGTCTCGTCCTCTGCTGACACCGACACAGACTAAAGGGTACTCCTGCTCAGGAACGACCAGCATCTCAAACACCCGCAGTGGGCATGGAATGGGGAAATCTATGTGCTAGAGAAAAGAAACAAAAGCATGGTAAATAAAAGGAAACAAGCCAAATGATTTTGTGAGGACATTTTTCATTTTTTTTTTTTGATACCAGGGATCGAACTCTGGTCCTTGTGCTTGGCAAGGCAGGCGACGGAACCGCTAAGCTAAATCCCTAGCCCTCACTTTTTTAAAATATAAAGATTGCTTTCTACATAAAGATTGCTTACTGTCATGGCAGCTCAGGATATAAAGAACAATCTAAATTATGAAGTATCTTTCTATTTTAGGTTTATTGTTGTAAAAAAAATTTAAAGTTTTAAAATTTTAGAGTAGTATTTTAAGACATTAGGGCTGGGAGGGAACTCAAATCACCTGTCTGACTCTCTTTTCAGAGTTGGCAAATGAAGTACAGGAACTGAGTAACTGGCCCAGGGTCACTAGGCCAGTGGCAGTCTCCTGTCTCCTAGTTCGATGCTTCCTCAGTTATTTTCCTCACCAACTGAGCACACATGGAGGAGAGACATGAGATGGTAATCAGAAAAAGGCATACCTTTGATAAGTGTGGACAGAAAAAGCCCAAATAAGAAAAATTTAGCTAGCTATCTCAAGTGATTTTATTCAATAAACTGACATAATTTTAATATAACCAACTTTAATTTTATATGATTTTAAAATAATTTTTGATTGCTAAAAAAGAAAAATTCACATTTTGTAAGTTTGGAAAAAAAGAAAACACTAACTTTATTAGTAATCCAGGAATAAAACCACAATGCAATATTGCATATAACACAGAATACCAGTAGTTAAGATTAAGAAAAATGACAGAAACTAACATCAGAGAAGAGTAAAAATGAATGCCCATGTACTGATGAAGGGTATATAAATTGGTATAACCATGCTGATTAATTACATTCTTTTTCAGTGTTGTAGATGAGCACTCCTTCTTAGCCTGACAGTGACACTGCTAGGCATACATTCTAGAGGTCGTGGGGACACATGCACAGGAGAGACAGCCAAATGGTCAGGGCAGCACTGTTCAGAGTAATAACAACTTGAAATAAATCAAATGCCTATTAATAGAATGAATAAAATTATGCATACTAAGGAATATAATAAAATGGAAAATTTTAGTGAACAAACTATAGCTATATACCAACAACTACATAAATGTAATGTTGCATAAAAGATGCCAGACATGAATGAATATATCCTTTTGGTTTTACTTTTGAAAATCAGGTGAAATTAATTCTAATGTTTAGGGATATATGCATATATAGTAATAAAGAAAAAAATATTTTCTATGCTTTCTTTGTAAGAAAGAGAGCTGGGAGCGGTGGTACACGCCTGTAATTCCAGCACTCAGGAGGCTGAGACAAGAAGAGTGCCACAAGTTCGAGGCCAGCTTGGGCTACAGTGAGCTCAAGGCCTGTCTAGACTATGAGGTGAGACCCTGTCCCAAAAAACTAAAAGACAAACAAAAAAGTAAGAGAAAGGAGCTGACAGGAAGGGAAAGTGCCATAGGCAATTCCAAGGAGGTTCTTCACAACAAAGGTCGGTTTAAAAAAAAAACACCTGCCAGACAGGGTAGTGCAAGCCTGTGATCTCAACTACTAGGGAGGCTGCAACTAGGGAGGCTCTGCCTCAAACAGAAAGGGCTGGGGATGTAGCTGAGTGGCACAGCAGTTGCCTAGTGTGCATAAGGCCCTGGGTTCAATCCCTGGTACTGCAAAAAATAAAATAAATTGAAATAAAAAGGTATGTATGAGAATGAAGTTACTGAAGTACATATAAGGTATAAGACCTTGTTTTGGGAGTGTGACACTGAGGACTGAAGCTACAGCCTTCATACTGGGCTTCAACTCCGCCTTTTCAATTTTGTCTAGGATGGTTGATCTTTCAGCACTTAGATTATATTTTATATATTTTTTGTTACTCTTATAAATGAATTGTATTTTTATTGTATTTTTCAAATGGTTACTGCTAGTATTTAACACAGCTACTGAATATGACTTGTTTTTATTTGACAATTCCTAAACTCTAAAGAAAACAGGTTTTAAAGTGCTGGAAGATACATGGTTCTTATGGCTGGAGCCCTAAGATCTTAGCTCACCAGCTGTTCCTGCAATCCCTCCTCTACCCATGGCTCAGGCATCTCACTAACACTCCAAACCACCGCTCTAGGAGCTTTGCCATCACCTTAGCACCTGCTATGGACACAGTTTATCATATTTTAATAGGGTAAAACAGTTTAAGGAATTCTTTTTGAGGGCTGGGGATTTGGCTCAATGGTTCTGCTGCCTGCCTTGCAAGCACAAGGTCCCAAGTTTGATCCCTGGTGAAAACAAAAAGAATTCTTTTTGAAATGTGGTAAGAGCAATAAAGCAGAAAGAAAATGCTTTGTTCTTTACTTTTTTCCTCAGCGTATAAAAAAGCCAAAAAGATTTTGAATACTTTGAGTACTATTTAGTTTTCAATAATAACCATGTAGTATAGTTCTGTCTTACAATTTTAAAACAAGGTGCTCTTGGTGATTGAGAGAACTTTCTACATCGTACTCATTTTTCTCTAGAAAATGGCACTGTTCTTAGCTTGTATTAAGAACATCATATATGCTGGAAGACCTTTAATTCCTAACTTTTATTTATGATAAAAATGTAGCCTAATTCAACAAACACTGTCAGAAATGTCACCAAAAGGAAGAATGTGGAAAGTATAAGAATGTTTTTAAATACATCTAAGAGTAATAGTATAGAAACACCATAAATACTAAGTGAAATAATGCAGATACAGAAATAAAATATGCTTACAAAAGTCAGGAAACAGACATAGAAAAAGAAGCTAAGACTAAGGGAGGCAGGCAGAGCCTACAGTTCAGGGGGTTCAAGGCAAGGCGAAGAGTGGGAAAGCCTTACAGGAGAGCGGGAGGTGGACTGGTACTCTAAACCCACTAGCTAGCCATGCCAGCAATAGGCCTCACTAGTCAGAGCCAGGCCAAGCGCCCTGGTGTTATCCATCTCAAAAGAGAGGCCCCGGATGGGTCCTTTTTAAGCTTTTCCTGTCTTCAAAATACATACTGCTTCCTGCATGCCCTTGCTAACTAAAATTTCCTTTGAGAAAAGACCTTTTATTATGTTAGAGGATGAATGGTTTGACATATCAGATAGCACATAAATTCATTCATGCTAAGGTTTAATTAGTCAATCAGTATATATGAATATCTATATGATGAAACTTTTTCATAAAGTTATAAAGGAAAGGAACAGGAAGGACTTATCTAACACAGACTGAGGAAGAAAAGGAAAGAAGGAGAGACAGGATAAGATTGCAGGAAAAAAATGCACACTCAAACCAGGATATAGCATCCTTCTGTCAAAAAGCAAGAATAACAAGAACAACAACAAAAAGCAAGAACAACGAGTAGCTAAGAACAAAATAAATTTTGCTACAAATAGGTTGTATTCAGTAGCTCTATTATAGAAAATTTATGAGGTTCTTTTTCTCTCAGCTTTTGGTTTAAAGAATTTTATTCAGAGAATTCATTTGTGGAACTAATACCTCAATAAATTCTTGAAATTACTTTTTCATCTCTTTGGCTCCAGTTAAGTTTGAGGTTAATACTGGTGTAAAAACTAAAAATAGATTTCTTAGTCATGTATAAGATTTTAAGTTATAGGAAGTCAATACTTTATTCTAGTTCAATATAAAATTTAGAAAGAATCCTACTCCTATTAAATTGACTCCAATTTTTATTGAAAGACAAATGCTCATGAAGCAAGACTATTTAATCCATATACTAGAGCAAAGAAAACAACTTTCAGAAATTAATTTCATATTTTCTCGTGTAAATGAGCCTGTACTGCACATATTTTGTTATTCCTCAAAATGTAAGGCATAGCGAAGAAATACTACATATTTTAAAGACTATTCATTAATCAAAGATTCTAGAGAAACTTAAAATATCCCCAACCCCAAAATATTCAAGGGTACACCTGCACAAACACATAGGTGAGTATGACAACCAAAATAAATAAAGTCCCTCTCATTATAGTTACCCCTTATTCACCCAGGGCAACCACTAACCTGTAGGTTGTTTGTGGTTGTACAGTGACGGAGTGGGTCAAACCACAGACTATGTTCAAAATTACATTTCACTGCTTAGCCCCCTATTCTTTTTTTTTTTTGGTACCGGGGATTGAACTTAGGTCCTCATACTTGCGAGGCAGGCGGCAGAACAACTGAGCTAAATCCCTGGCCCAAAATCTTTTTGTGGGGGGGTACTGGGGATCAAACTCGGGTCCTTGTGCTTGCAAAGCAGGCAGTGGAACCACTGAGCTAAATTCCCAGCTCAACCCCTATTATTGACATTAGGCTATTAGCTATGTCTCTAATCTCTTTCAAAGTTTTCCATCAGGCCAAATGAGCTCCGAACAATTAGGTAGATTTTTCAACACCGCCATATCAACCAAAAATCATCAAATCAGCTTGAGAATTAACCGAAAAAAAAAAAAGTGTTCTTTTGAAGAACAGAAAAGTTGACCAACTTTCATACTAAGAATATCAGAGGTTGAATTTCATACTTACCTTAATCAACATAAATTTCTGCATTGGTTCAACCCATTCTAATAGAACAATGCTGGTCTGAAGAGCCCCACATAGGTATTTATGGCCTGTGTAAGGATTTCTCACTGTGAAGGCAAAAAAGTAAACATGAGTTCTATTATAATATGAAGTCCTTCAAATAAAAATTGCATGCTCTAAAAAATAATAAAAACACCAAAAGCTGGCTGCCAATTCAAATTAAATAATGTAGCAAAAAAAGAAATACTTTTCAGGTAATGGCATGAAATGCTCTCATTGCATATAGGATTTTGTTCTCATGCACAAATGAAACTGCTAGTTGTTACAGGGTTAGAGGTTAGCAGGGAAGTTAGCTGAGGTTGCAACATATGGTCAAAGTAAACTGGAAAAGTTATCAAACTGACAGAATACACACAATCCAGTGGCTCAGAGTGTTTTTGATAATAATGTTCTAAGGGCCGAACGCACTGGTTCTAAAAATAAAACACCTTTCTATCTCCTACCTTTAAAGGAAACTTGTATGGCTACTAAAAAACATGGCACACATTAATCAAAATCTTACAGAAATTTACAAGTAATAAAACTGAATTGTCTCAGATTTTAGTTTTCTATTTAAAATATAAAATAATTATATTTGAAGTAAAGATTTAAAAAAATATGAAAAGGGCAAAAGCAATATGACCTTAAGCTTTACATTAGCTTTAAGAAAGTTATAGGAATCAAGTTGTAAGAAAAACCTGCTCCATTCCACATGTGGAGTCAAGTCAGCCTGGTGAAGGCTCCAACAGGGACTCAAACCAGGTCATCTTCCTTTGTCCTAACCAGTTGCTTTTCTTGTTTCCCATTAGCAATGCCCTATCATTCTGCCAGTCTGGTTTCAAGGTCTCAGTTGTCTCTAACATCTCTTTCTGCTGTTACTGCTCTGGCTCAGGACCTTCTTCCTTACTGTATTGTGAATAAAGTTCATGTTCACACAAGGCCTCTCATACTTTCTCCACGTGAGCAATGCACACTAAACTACTATTATTCTCTTTATGACCTGGATCCAGCTAAACTGGAATAGTCAGTCAGCACTTACTATATAAGCTTTATTTATTTATTTATTTATTTATTTATTTATTTATTTATTGCCTCCACATGTTTGTATTATTTTATCTGTAGCCATTCATAAGGTAGTTAAATTCTTTTGAGGCCCAGCCCAAATACCACCTTCTTCAGTAGCCTACAGGGGACGATCAAAATACACAGTAAATGTTTTAAATTTTTAAAATATTGCAGTAAAAGAGGGCCAGGGATTTAGCTCAGTGGCACCGCACCTGCCTTGTAAGCTCATGGTCCTGAGTTTGATCCCCGGAACCAAAAAAAACAAAAAAAAAACAAAAACAAAACCAAACAACAACAACAACAACAAAAAAACAGTAAAAGCAACATGGCCATTAAACTCCCTCAAATTACTCCACCTTGCTTCTAACATACTTAATCCATCATTTTTGCTACTGTCTGAAGCAGTTTTGAAAGCCTCTTTCATGTTTCTACAAAGTATGATAAAAAATATACTGCATGTCACTGCTCAGTGGTTTCCAACTGTAAGAAAGGCTGTAAAAAACATCCTCATCCACTTTATTCACCAGATCTGGTACTGTGTAACTCCTGGCTCTCTCCAAAGTCAAAATGATCATGAAAGGTAAACATGTGGACGGATTCAGGAAATCGAGGCAGCCATGACAGCTCAATAAGACACAAAAGGACACTTCCAGAACTGCTCCAGAAAGTGGCAAGAATGATGGGATCAGTGTGTTTGAAGTGAGAAGGATTTTTGTGATTTTTTTTAAATACTGGGGATCGAACTCAGGACCGTGCACTTGCAAGGCAGGTGTGGTGCCACTGGCTAAATCCCCAGCCCTTACTGTCATAATTTTTAATAGAAAAATGCATTTATTTATAATATGACCACACTGGGGAGGGCAGCTAGTCTGTCCACACTGGAACTCACAGACTTACTCTAATTTATCCCAAGGGTAAAACACAAGCCAGGAAATATCCATTTATAGTGTGTGCCAGGCCTTGGCTCAGAGGGCTGATAGTACTGATTCCTCCTTGTCTTAGGCCTGGTGGTGGCTTTCAATAATTAAAAAAAAAAAATTAAATATTTACCTTATTTTTTTAGATCAAACTGCATATGTTTACAGTTCTTTTCACAGTATATCTGGTGGTAGTGACTTAAGTCTTATATGACATATACTAGTAACAAAGGAAAAAAAATCATTTTTTGTTTTTGCCACCAATCAACAGAAAAACTAGTTGTTAGGAGGGTGGGGAAAGAATTTAGTCTGGAGGTACACGAGCAGGGAGACTACAACCATGTCAAAAGCACAGGGCATAAGAATACATGCTGAATGAATTAATGATGTTTCACAAGCCATTACTAAGCAGAATGATGAATGACAAGTTCCCTTGGAGAACACAGTGTAATAAACTGAATTAAAAAAAAAAAAAACACTTCACTTTTTTCCAGTCAACAAATTATTTCCTAAACATCTATTATGTGTAAGTTGCTATATTAGGGTTAGTCTATACTGGACTAGAAAGGCCAAGAAATTTGTTTTACTAAGGGGTAAAAATACTCCTGGAAGAATGCTTTGGGGTAGGACTGCTCACTGTATATTTAAATGCGAGGCTCACGGGGTTTTCTTAGCTACTCTGTAAACAGGAGAGCTCCGTGGAATAGTTTACTTACCAACACAACACTTCTGACACCACTTGGTTTCGGGGATTTTTAATGATACAGCAAATTTCCTAAATGTAAATGAAAATGTGTATGAAACACTTGTAGGCAAACTTAGTATATACAAAATTGGTGTGCTGATAAGTGATGAAAGAATATACTGGTTCTGTTTCTCATATTCCTCAATCAATTCTACATGAATTAAAGATTTAAATATTTTACTATCAAGTATTTAGAAGATGGAAGAATATGACCCCTATTTATTTGAAAAATGTAAAAAGAAATGGTACAGAAAAATATGTGTAAGTTTTAATTATTCTTTCATGATATATCTCTAGCACCTCAAATTATAGGTGGTATTCAATTTGTGAATCAGTAACTTGGGTTTACCAAGTACCACTGAAATAGTGAAAAGATAAGCCCAAAACAGGAAAAAGTGTTCTTTTTGTTTGTTTGTTTGTTTTGGTACCGGGACCGAACTTAGGTTCTTATGCTTGCAAGGCAGGAGGCAGAACCACTGAGCTAAATCCCCAGCCTAAAAAGGTATTTTTAGTATGCATAAATTTAAGCTATGTAAAAATCTTACTACATCATTAAGAACTCCTTTTTTAAAGAATTTTTTAGTTCTTTACTCAAAAATAGTGGGATTCAGATTTTTGGCAAGGATGCTGTGCTGCTTTAGGGAGTTTCATAAACACCTGATTCAAATTTAGTAATTAAAAATCCATTTGAGTTATCTTTTAAAACTATAATTTAAAAATACATATACACTCAAATATCTTTTACAATGAAAGTTACATAATGGGGATGGTTACTGCACCAAGTTTTGTAAACTTCAAATTAAACTTCTCCATTTCTGTACACAACTTCAAACTTCTTTTAAATCCGAGTATGTGCCAAGCATTAGATGTCAGAACTTCACACTGGTCTTTAAAAATCAGTTATACAGTTTTACATCAAATTGTACATGTAGGCGATGCTCAATACAATTTCAAAAAAGCTCAGGAGAATCTTTTCAGTGGATATTCTTGGCACCATATAACTGAGTAACAATTCAGCATATGTAACATTGTGTTACTGTAATTTTAACCTTCAGTGTGTTTTACATATCGACTTTGTAGTTATGAACTTATAATACTTACACTGAGTACTTAACTATTTGTCATATATTTTACATTTTCTGTGTCATTTAAATCCTCCAACAATATTATGAGGTAGAGCATAGTGTAAAAATCTGAGGTTTAGATTTCTGCTCAAGAGCTTACAGTTAGTGATTTAGAGAGGAAAAAACAAACTTCATTCTGGTGTTAGCCTATGTAACTTCAGTGTTCAGTGATTCAAAACTATTACTTTTCTTTTACACTTTTGGATTAATTTAAATAAAAAGGGAATTTTGAGTTTGTAAATTCTGCTGTTAAAACACTGTTACCATTTCAAGTTCTTGTCTGTGTGAATTAAAAATTTATTGATATTGCGACATGTAAACAAGGATACAGGAATTATCAGCAGTTAAGGCACTACATGGCATCCAGAATATCCTAATGTTACATTCTGGTTAAAACACCTCATTATTCATTATTCTACTTAACTTTATATTAGAAAAAATTGTACACTTTCATAAACTAGATTTATAATTATAAACATGTCCTTTTCATATACTTCGAGGTTTTACGCAGCTTAACACAAAAACAAAAATTTATCACTTTTAAACGAATTACTTTGAACCAAAGTACTTTTTAGATTTAAAATCTAAATGAAGCTCTTGTCAGACTTGCATTCGCAACAAGTTTAATGTTCTTGATCCATGCTTGTAAACTTGTCCCCTGGCTTCCAAAGCTAACTTAGGGTTTAAGTTACTGAACTGGTCAAAACTCAGGAGTACTAGGGCTGGTGATTTAGCTTAGTGATGCCAAGCCTGCCTTGCAAGCACAAGGTGCTGAGTTTGATCCTCAGTACTGGAAAAAAACCCCAAAAAACCCAGGAGTACTAGACTATTAGGGTCTGTAAGATCATAAGGAAGAATATCACTTGGGTGAGAAAAATTAGTTATTAAGTATGGCTAACAAATAATGAAATCATTCAAAATATGGCTGTGTGCAGCATACTAAAATGCTGTAAAATATAATGTTCTATGGTGACCCATTTGCTTTAATTAGTCATAATTTTACAAAAGGTAATAAAATTTATTTCCTCAGCATCCAATCAACTGGAATACTAAGTTAACCAACATTCTTGATGTATTTAATGTAGGACATTTTAAGGTGCATTTACAGGCAGAGTGCAACTTACACTGCATGATAATGATGACAACTGGCTAATTTATCGAAAGCCTACTGAGTGCTAGAGACCATGGTAGGTACATGACACACATAATTTATCATTTTGAAAACAGCTCTGCAAGATGAAGATACCAGTTCTATTTTAAAGGTGAATTTAGTCAGAGGTTGTATAATTTATCCAGGCTTTAAATTCAAGTCTACTTGATTTCAAAGCTTATGCTTTATGACAGAGAAATAATAATATGTACACGAGCACCTATCTTCAAAATAACCATGAAGCTGTCTTCAGAATAAAAACATGATGCTGAAAGAAAGCTTAAAATGTGCTCATTTTGTGGTAGAAGAAATGGTATTAATATACATAACAGTATTATCTTGCTAAAAGTTTTCAGATTTCCTGTTACTTAGTGAGAGAATTAAGAGTAGACTTTAGAGGGCTTCATTAGAAGATAATGAAGCTTAAGAAAGTGGGAAGGACATATCTGTGATTGTTATTAACACTAATGACTGTTACTATAACAAAATCTGAATAATAAATTGGTGGCAAAAGATCCTTAGAGGTAAAAACCTTACTATACGGAAACTCCTTAAAGAGTCAGTATTTTATTCAATTTTGTCTCATCTGTACATGAGGACAATTCAAAGATATGTTGAATATTCAATAAAATTTGAAAGAACTAAACACATCTAAAAACAAGATGAAAAGGCCTCTCAAACTGGGTACACACCCAGCATTTAGGAAGATCAGACAAGAGACTGCTGTGAGTTCGAGCCCAGGGTGGGTACATAGTGAGTTCAAGGCCAGCCTGAATATAGTGAGGCGGCTTTGAGGAGGAAAAAAAAAAAGGGAAAGAAAAGGTGTCTATAACACAGTATGTATGTGTGATTTGTGTAATCAAAATTGCACCTTTTTGAACATAAAAAAACTCCATTCTGACAAAAAAAGTTTGCCTGCCTCTTTGGGGGTACTTATGCATATCTTACATATACTTGAAAGCGTGGTGGTTGGTTTTTGTGCTCACAAGAATTTTGGATTATCGATTTAGAAAGCTGGACAGAAAGGCTCTATATGCAGACAGGCAAAGAGCAACACAAATAGCAGTTCAAAGAAAAATAGGGATAGATAAACTTTATGGGAAGACACTATTCCCTGCTCCAGTGCCTGGGGCTGGTTATAGGGTTATACATCTAACTCCAAATACAGATATTATAGTGCCATGTAATAAATCTAATTCATAGTCACAATTTTGAGTAACCACGTAATTATCCAATTACATGATAGTCTATTTTAAGAAGACAAAAAAAATAAAGCATACAGTGCAATTTTAAATGACTTTCATAAAAAAAGTTAACTAACTTTTACAAAGATTTTTGCAGAGCAGGGCAAATCAGCTACATTGTAAACTTAGTAGTTAAGAATGCATGCTAAGCCGGGTGTGGTGGCACATTCCTGTAATCCCAGCACTTGGGAGGCTGAAGCAGGAGGATCACTGTGAGTTTGAGACCAGCCTGGGCTATACAGTTCCAGGTCAGTCTCAACTACAACTACATAGTGAGACCCTGTCTCAAAAAACCAAAACAAACAAACAAATAAACAAAAAAGAACACATACTAAGGTACTTGAAAGCTAAGGTTTACAACTAATCTTCTGAAAGAAAAGCTATGTTACAAAGTTTTTGTAAAATATAATTTATACCAGATTTAGAGAACTTTTAGTTAACAAATGAAAGTTAATATTATACTAAACAAAAGGGTACAGCAGGGCTGAAGATTTAGCTCAGTGGCACTGCACCTGACTTGCAAGTGCAAAGTCCAGAGTTTGATTCCTGGTACCAAAAAAAAAAAAAAAAAAAAAAAAGAAAGAAAAAAAAAGTATAGCATAATTAAAAATTTCTGTAAGTACAAAAGCAAAACCTCTCAACTTCTAACTAATTACTTCCAAATATAAAAAATACATATTTAATGGCTGGGGATTTAGCTGAGTGGTTCTGCTACCTGCTTTGCAAGCGCAAGGTCCCAAGTTTGATCCCAGGTACCAAAAAAAAAAAAAAAAAAAAAAACCACACACACACATACACACACATATATTTTCAGTAAATCATTTTGATTTTTAGGCTTAGAAATTATACTCTGAAAATGTATAGTTATACAAGTTAACACAAATATGTCAAAAGCAAAGATGTAAAATGTATATAAATATGTGATGCAAAATTACAGGGAAAATTAATTTTAATTTTGCAAGGAAGACAGAATTAAAACTTCAGAGAGAAAATGTTTAATGTAATTGGAAAGTACAAAGTAGAACAATTTTACAAGAGTATGATAAATCCTTCTTAAAATAGATTACTTATAATTTTTCATTATATGTTTCTATTAACCCAACTGAGTGCTCTGTCATTTTCTCTATCGTAAGATTTATTAGAATGAATTATTAACTATCTCTAAGGATGAAAACATAATTAAATGTCCAATTACCTTGGCAGTATTCTATCAGGGAGTTTGTGTGCTGGAATAGCAACAGGTAACTTTTGCATTTGTCTTGCATAATCAAAAAGCCCCGGTAAATTATGGGAATAAAGCTGAGAAGCTTTACCTGCACAGAAAATAAATACAAATAAGAGCTGATAACAAGCAGTAACAATTGTAAGATATATAAAAGCTAAAACTTACCATAGGGGAAAGGAAAAAATAAGAGAAAAGGAAGAAATGGAAACAAAGTCTTTGTAAATAGGGAGGGGTAGAGAGGTTGAAGGGAGGGCAGGGAAATGGGGAAAAAATAGGAACTAAGATATATCCTATAAAGGTACAAGACCCCAATGATGAATGTCATCATATTGTATACCTAAAATGTACCAATAAACTCAATGAATTAAAAAAACTTACCAGATATTGATAGCAAGCAATTATTCATTACATATAGCCATGTACACCTTCGAGGGAATAGCTGATGAAAAAATGCACGAAGTTTACAAAGGATAATATATAACAATGTAAATACGCACCTATTAACCATGCAAGTGGTAATTATCAATTGGTCAGTTCTTTAAAAAGTAACATCTTTATAATCAATTCATTTTATAAAGTGTTAAAAACAAGATGATACACAATTTATGTGGGAGAAAAAAATTACCACTATAATTTCAGTCTAAACATGGTATGACTTAGTCTCCTATGATGTGTAACCCCAAACTATGAAAGAATGAAAACATTTTCCAAACATCGTCTACTCCTTTATGTTGGTTCTTTGGTTGAATAATTATGAACAGCTTGTGAGTACCCTCTAAAATGCACTTGCCTGGACAGATACACATGTATATAAGATAGAACAAAAAGGATCACAGTGTAGTGGAACACATTATATAGAAATCTAGGTATGGAGGAGGAAAAAGGCAGACAATGTGATGAAAACTCAATAAAATTCATAAATGATACAGTACACATGAAGTGTGATAAAAAATACAGTGAATGTTAAAAATCACTACAGTAAAAGACACATTGCCATAAGTCCTCCTCAAAATACTACCCCTCACTTTAAACACACTTATCCCATCAATTCTGCCACTTTCTGAAGCTGTTCTAGAAGTCGTCTTTCATGTCTTTAGTTGCACTGTTGTGGCTGTGATAACCTGAATGGATCCAAATGTTCACCTTTCTTAGTCATTTTGACTTTGGGGAAGAGCCAGAAATCACATAATGCCAGACTGAGTGAATAAGGTGGATGAGAATACACTGTAATGTTTTTATGAGCCTGTCTTTCCATTGGATGACACTTGGCAGCAGCATTCACTATATATTTTTTATCATACCCATATAAAGGTGCTCATGAAAAGACTTTCATAACTGCTTATGACAGTGGCAAGAATGATGGGATAAATGTGCTGGAAATTAAGGGGAAGTATTTTGAGAGGGATTCCAGGCAGTGTGTTTTTTACTGTAATCAATTTTATAATTTAAACATTACTGTATATTTTGGTCACTCCTTGTACATGTGGAATTTATTACTAAAATCTACTGTGTAAGAACTGAGACATGACTCTGGAAGTCTGAAAATGGTTACTATTTGGGGGAAGGAAAAGAGAATACAAATATGTACTTTAAAGGAAGAAAATATTCTTAATGAAGGTATTTCATCATGAATATCAGTGGTGTGAAAAGTAGTCCCTAGGCCAGCAACAAAGGCACCAGCTGGGTGTGTGCTGGAAATGCCAGTTTTCAGGCCTTGCCCTGGGCCTCCTGACACACAGGTTCTAAAGGTGGGCTGAGCAGCCTGTGTTTCAGTCAGGCTTCCTGCTGTTTCTGCTGCATACTAAAGATGATACCCAATGATTTATGTATTTAGGCATCCTGATTCAACAGGCTTTGTTGCTGGGTTACCCAGAAGGGACTGGGATGAGCACAGGAAATGGAGAGAATGAAGAAATGAAAGATGAAACAAATCAAGGCCTCTAAGGCTACTCTTTTATTAAAAGATCAAGTTATAATGATAATGCTGAATAAGTAAAAGAGAAAATGCAATAAAGAGCAAAGAAAGTAAAATCTACATTTACATGAAATTTATAAAATCTTATTACCACTATTTCATTTATTTGGAAAATATATTTTCATAAAATACTCCACTTTCTCCCAAAAAGTGATATGTGGCATTGCCATATATATGGGCACTGTTACCTGTGCCCATATCTGTGTCTCAAACAGAGAAGAAACCAATATTTTCTACTTTATGTGTTCATAAAAAAAATTCATAACCAAATAGAAAATTCACCAGCTAAATTAAGAAAATCAGGGAAAGAAAGGGCAAGGACTTATTCCAGACCACATACCAGGACACCTTACCATAGTAAGAAGAAAGTGATTTTTATTTAATTGAGTGTTTGAACTGGGTCTATTTTCATAGAAATATATACTTAAAATGTATTTCTATGGTAGCAAATCTATGGTCTATTCTGCAATCATAAGTATAAGTGGGCATGCACACAAGAACATATAAAGCACCAGGGCAGGACACAAACTGATTTTACATAACCTATACAGGAATAAGGAAAAGATATTTATGCATAGCTTTATTTAAGTGTTATATTTCAGTTCAGATTTGTTCCTGGCCATGCTTTAAAAAAATCCTAAATCTTTTCTAGATCTTTAATGCCTATTTCTTTCAGCAAGTTAGGCTCAGGGTAAAATAATTAGTTTAATATGAGAATAAAACAGTTAAGGAGGGACAGCTCAATGGTTTATCTACATTCACATATCTGCCTTCTTGATAACTCTGGGTGACCTTAGGTAACGTATTTAGTCTCCACGTGTCAGTATTGTGTGAAATGGAGCACTCAAAACTTCACAAATTGTGTGGTAATTAAAGAAGATACACCCTGTACACCTTATATAGCACTCAGAAGAGAGTCTGGTGCACAATGACTACTCAAGAAATGTTAGTTCCAAGTAGTAAAAGCAGATAAAGGATTTAAAATCAGGCTGGCGCACACCTATAATCCCTGTACTCAGGAGGCCAAGACAGGATTGCTGTGAGTTCAAGGCCAACCTGAACAAAAGAGTGAGACTCATCTCAAAAAAACAGAAATAAACCCCCCATGGCCGAAAAAAAGGCAAGAAATTAAGAAGTGAAATTCTTGCAGATAGCTGCTGGGGTGATATATGCTTTCTCCTAAGAGTTGGTAAATGTTCACTTCACCTCTGCATAATGTGGGTTTTGTTACTTACAGTTACTATTCTTAACAATAACATATAACGGATATTTCTTTAATCAAAAATATTACCACCTCTGAATTAATTATTTACTAATTATTTCATATAATTAGAGCCTTTCCTTCTCTTGTCTTAAGTACTTTTCAGCCATTTCACAGTATATCCATTCCAGATTAAAGGATTTAGAGTATAACATACAGTTTAAGATTTTGTTAGGAAATCTGATAAAAAATTAAGATGGAAATGTTTAGTTATAAAGAAATTATCATTTGCAGGTTTCTTTTTATTTGTAATCAGTTCATACTGATAAAAGGGAATTGGTTACACATCCCACAGGCACTCATAACTCAATGTGACCAAACTGAATGCATCATCAGTCCCCTTCCCCCAGACGTCATGCACTTCTGCACTCCCAGTAACTCATGACAGAAAGCTCAAATTAGCAGGCTTCTCCTAAACCTCAGTGTAGCACTGGGTGTTCAATTTGGCCACACCTTTCTCTAGGCTAGTGCTTATAGCAGCATACAACTGGGAGAGGAAGTGTGGTAAAGTAGTTGAACACATGGACTCTGGAGCCAGCTGGCTAGGGTTATATTTCTGTGCTCCGCTCCCTTGCCATTTAATACCTGTGGGATGCCTGGCAAGTTATTAATTCTTTCTGTGCCTTTGGTTCCTGTCTATGAAATGAGATTAATGATGGTATCTATCTCTCAGAGATTTCGTAAAGATCAAATAATACATATCAAGCATTTAGAAACCGTGCCTTGCACATAGTAAGCCTTATATAGGTATTATCATTAATATCATCATTATCATTTTTGCAGGCTGGTTAGAATTCTTGGTTCCTGGGTGCTAAATGACAAGAGCTTCTTCAAATCATTGTGACCATTAAAAATGTTCCCATGCATACTCCACACCCCACCAGTACCTCTCCATCGTGATACTTTTTTACTCTTTAATCACAGTCTTTAATCTCGCACATGGCAAATGGTATTTCTAAAATACAGACCTTACCAATAGCATGGCACATGCAGTTTTGGGGTTTGGCAGCTGTCTACCTAATAGCTCCATCTATTCTTACTGGCATGCCATCATATTTAACTTCTGTCTGCCTGGCAAATTTCTACTCATTATAATCTAAGGTCCATTTCTCTATTTCATGCCCTCACAGGAGGAACTAGTGATACTACTTCTGTGGCCCATACCCTGTATTCATTCCTAGCATCACAGCTAAGCTGGAGCGCTGCAGTCACTGATTTATGTTTGCTTTCCCTGGTACAGGATAAGCTTCTAAAGAGTAAGAATTAAACCTGTCTTCCTATCTGGCAAACAGAGCGTGAGGTTTTATGAATAAAAGAAGCCCAAATCATAAAATGAACTGATTTCTGATCTAGTGTGTACTTAATACACCTTTTAAAAGAATTTACACGTAACATACCTGCTCCATTGATGTTTCATGAAGTTCATTAAGATTAAGAGTATAAATCCCTTCTTCAGCACCAAATATCAAGTACTGATCTGAAATAAAAAAGTACTTCACTGATTTCAATAAATGAGATACCTTTAAAAGAATTCTGTATGTGTTAACATATGAAAAGATTAGTGTAAATACTTGTGAATTTAATGCAAAGACGAGACTGACACTTTAAACTCATAAAATGGGTTGTATATACATAAACAATATCCTCAAGAAGGTGAAGAAAATGCTTACATAGGGGAGGTTTTGCAGTGTGGCCTGCTGAACACTTCACTCACAAGAGGGTGTTACTGAGACTGGCAAGTGCCTGAGGCTTTTTCTAAAACACGCCAAAAACCAGATCATATGAAACTGACATATGAAATGTGGATTAAGAGTAGCTAATAAAGGGCTGGGGATTTAGCTCAGTGGTTCTGTCACCTGCCTTGCAAGCGCAAGGACCCAAGTTCGATCCCCATACCAAAAAAAAAAAAAACAAAAAAAAGACAAGGTCTTGATGCTATGAGCTCCAGAATGGCCTAGAACTCACTGTGCAGCCCAGGCTGGCTTCAAACTTATGGTAATCCTCCTGCCTCAGCCTCCCAAATGTTGTGATTGCAAGGGTGCACCACCACACCTGGCTATATAAATAAATACTAAACTATAGATAAATAGCAAGAGGACAGGAAGTCTTTACTCAGTGCCAAATGACAAATATTCTGATTATGATCCCTTGTAAAATGGCCTATGGATCCTTACTATTGTAGCTAAATTCTTTGAGTAATGGCTATCTAAAAAAATAAATATAATCAACCACTGTGTAGCAGCACAAGAAACTCTGGAGAAAATCAGGATAGCAAAGAGTATTATACATGGTTTTATTACAATGATATAGTGACTACAGTGAAATTAAATGCTATATGCTGCCCTGAACACTGATAGTATGGAGAAACATTTACCTTAAAATAAAAAAAATTATACTAAAACATTTTCCAGAAAGATATTTAAAAAATGAATAAAGCCAATACTTTCACAGTCCAAGAAATTAGAAAAATAACAGACAGAAACATATGGTATTACCTCTTGTGTCTGGGTTTATCCATGATGTTGCACAGTGAATTTTCAAGGGACACCCATTAAAAACCTTTGAAAAACATGCACCCATCTGGAAAAACAAAGAATAACCAACATGAAACTGTCCAAGAATGGTCCTGAACACAGAAGATGTAATTATTTTAATATGGGATACTAGATAATGAAATGATAATCATCTTCAAGTTTACAGAAAAAATGTGTTCAATTAGTCAATGGCCTTTTTTCTGGGCTGTTATCATAATCTTTTTGGTAGAATAAAGTTTCCAGTTGTAACAATGATTTTACATGAAAGAAAGAGAAAACAAACTCAGCCACATTTTATTTACCTTTTAAACTAAACAAAGCACCAAGAGTAATCAATTCAATATTAATAATTTGTTTATAAGAGTAGCAACGTCCCATATCAAGAGCATACAGTATTCTCTGGTAAGAAGGGAACCATAATACCCTCAAAGAAAGACATTCTTCTCTTTTGGTTGCATGATAAATGTGGTATTAATCATTATATTTCATATTATGAAGTAAAAAATGATTGATTTGAAATTCATATTATATGCATCAACTTCAAAACATACAGACCCCTTTTAAAAAAAAATCTGATTATTTTTTAAGATTCATTAAAAAGTATTGGTCTGATGTTAAATTATCAAGTCTATTTTTTTCGGTACTGGGGATTGAACTTCAGACCTTGCACTTGTGAGGCAGGTGGCAGAACTACTGAGCTAAATCCCCGGCCCTATCAAGTCTACTTTTAAATATTTTTCAGATAAATATTTTATAACAAAATTTTTTTTTCATTTGAACTCTTATCTTCAAAGAGCAAAACATTAATGTTTAAAATATCACTTTGGTTAAATACTCAAGGTACAAGAAAGGTTATTCACTTAATCACATTTACTACTGACAACTTGAGGGAAAAATGCATACAAAAATATCTGATCACAGAAAAGCATTTATGCCAAGCTATCCTAAACTGAACAGCACAATACACTGACAGCAAGAATGTTTTCTTCACAAATTTGGACATGACATACTCAGAGAACACATTCCTAGATGACTATCAGGGGTGAAAAAATTAACGTAAATTAGAATAAGAACCTTATTTCCTTTTTAATGACAAGAGATGTATCAATCAATTATTATTATTATTTTGGTACTGGGGATTGAATTTGGGACCTTGTGCTTATGAAGCAGGCAGTGGCACCACTGAGCTAAATCCCCGGCCCATCAATCAATATTTTTAAAGATTTTAGAAACAAAAGAACACTAGCTTGATAGGCAATATCATCAGGTGGTAGGATATTAATAAAAAACATTTTTTATGACTCAGTGCAGAAACTGAACCACTTAATAATGCCTAATGATTACCTTTTAAGATCACCAACAAAATTTGTGTATTAAGGGACTGCTAATCTCTAGCAATCTAAATGACTATGTATGGAACAAAACAATGAGTCCCAACCTTAAGCTAATTTGTAGAGCTGGACCCTATCTGGTGGTCCACAGTTACCAGCTTTTTCCTGTTACTAGTTGATCTATTTACCTTACAGCCAAACAGGATGTTTGCCTTATTTTATCTATTTCCTTGTTTTAAGAGTGTATGTGTATATGTATATATAGATATGTATAAAAACATACATTTACTTCCCCATTAGTGTGTATAGATGTACACATATATACACATAGTATAACAATATATGTTGCAAAGAGTATTTAAAAATAGTACTAAAATTATAAACTTTAAATATTCATAACTTAAGTAAATATAAATTATAAACGTGATACGAAGGATATGGTTTATAATACAAAGTATAATTTATAACATGTATATGCTATACTAATTTTACAAAGTAGAATGAAGAAGTAACAAAGGCTAAAAAGCAGAGTTGGGAGGTTAAAAACTAGAAAAACTAAGGACATCTTAATTAGTAGTAAGGTTTTATAGATTAAAAGCAATGAAATGTAGTTCTACCCATAAAAACCTAAAATTTATGATACAGCAGTTCTACTACTTGGTAAACATCCCAAGGAACCAAAATCGGTATGTTGAAAAAACAGCTGTGCTATGGTGTTTACCTTGGCATTATTCATCACAGCCAAGGTATGAAGTCAACCTAAGTGTTTACTAGCAAATGAACAAGTAAAGAAAATGTGACATATATACATTATGAAATATTCAGCCTTAAAAAAAAAAAGTCCTGTCATTATGACAAGAATGAACCTGGAAGGATATTATGCTAAGTAAAACAAGGTAGTTACAGAATGAACAAATACTTCATGAGCTCATTTGTGAAATGTGAAAATGTTATAGAAGCAGAGAAAAAAAGGTTGTGATTAGAGGCTAGGGGGAAGGGAGAGGACTGGAAAGACAAAAGACACAAAATTTTGGTCAAGACACAAAATTTTAATTAGGAGGGATAAGTTTAAGAGATCTATTAACATGTCATGGTGGCTTGAATCTTTTCTTTCGATTTATTGAAACTGAAGAGGCACAGTGCACATGACAAGAATGCCACATGAGTAAAGAAAGCTGTGGGAGGGACGAAATGCATTGTAACTACAATGCTCTCTTCTCTCTCTTCTATATGTTTTACATAGTTTTTTGGTGGGACCTATACATTTTATAATATATTGGGTTTCAATGTGTCATTTTTATAGATGCACATATTTTGAACACATCCATCTCCTCTATTGTAATCCTTTATACTTTTCTCTTTATTTCCTTTTCTTGTATAATAATGTCTCCTTTCTACCAGCTTTCTAAAAAATTCTACATCTTAGAAAAAATATGTGATACAATACTTGTCTTTCTAAATTTGGCTAATTTTACATAACATGATAATGTACTATTCCACCCTTTTTCCAGCAAATGACATAATTTATTTCTTCTTTCTGGCTGAATAATACTACACTGAACATATATTCCACATTTTTTCCACAAGTTTTAAAAGAACAGATTTAAAATGTTTTCAGAAAAATGAGGTAATGCATATATTAAATAGCTTGATTTAGTCATTCCACATCTAGACATGTATTGAAACACTATGCTGCATACCATAAATATAAACAATTTTTACTTATCAATTAAAAAAACACTTAAAGCCAAGTGTGGTGGTGCATGCCTATAATCCCAGCCCTCGGGAGCCTGAGACAGGAGTACTGCAGTAAGTTTGAAGCCAGCCAAGGGTACAGTGTGGGTTCAAGGTCAGCCTGAACTACATAGCAAGACCCTGTCTCAAAATAAAACAAACAAAACAAATTTTAAAAATGAGAAAAATAGTATGTCACAACTAAAAGCAAACAAAAAAACCCCAAAACAAAAACAAAAAAGTCCCACCCTAAAACTGTCATTTAGAAGATCTCAGTTCTGACTAGACTGAGTGGAATTCCGTGATGGTAGTAATCAAGATCTAGTTTCAGTTTTAATCACAAGCAAAATCAAGCACTTGGGCCAGATGTCCTTCAAGTTCCAAAATTACCCTTTTTTATTCGTATCGGGGATCGAACTCAGGACCTTTGTGCTTGTGAGGCATGTGTGGTGCCACTGAGCTAAATCCCCACCCTTCCATGTTTTTGATAATTGAAAACAGGATACAAAAATGTCATATCCACATTTTGCAATACACATGTTGCATTTTATGTTTTTTCAAAAATAGCTGCATATATGACATTAACAAATTCTGGGATCAAGAAGATTTAAAATGTGTAATTTATTGAAATTTTTACTTTGAAAAGTTACTTTCAGATATAGCTTTCTTAGAGATTTGAATTAGTAATCATGTAGATTTTTAAAAATAATAATGGAGGTTCTTTAAATAGGTTTAAAAAAATTTAACCAAAGATAAGCATTTAAGCAACTATTTGTCATGTACTTACTTAGTTTGAAATTTTAGGCTATTTGATACTTAATACTTACGTGAACTTTAGGTGTTGGGGGAAGACCATTACTAATAGGCTTCTAGAAAAAGAACACATGCATGATTTAATTATTTTTGTTGATGGTATGAAAACAATATATTTCAGACACACTTATTTGAATACATGAAATTAATAAACAAATATCATATAGATTACATATCATATAGATAACATAGCTATGTATATCATATAGGTAACACTTAAGTTTCCTATAGTCCTTCCATATTTACTACTATTATCTGCTTGCGAACAGGTTAGTGTGCATTCTTTCTTGAGGAAATTATATATGTTCATAGATTTGTATAGCTTTCTAGATTTTTTACCTTTTCGGGGGGTAGTGCTAGAGATTGAACCCAGTGCCTAGAGCATATTAGAAAAGCATTGCACCACTGAGCCCCAGTTAGCTTTCTAGACCTTTGGTATTATATTTATATACATGTCCCCATAGAAAATACCATTTTTGTATGTTTTAGAACACAAATAGTTATGTACTGTTTATCTACTTGTATTTTGCCTTAGAATGGACCATGGTCCATATAATGCATAACTGATATTTATATAGGCCTGACACTTTAACTGCAGCCTAGTAGGACATAACATACTTTGTTTAGCTATTCCTAGTTATTAGAGATTTAGGTTATTTTCAATTCTTTACTGTAAGAATAATGGTGAAATGGACCTACATAATCTTATGCAATGTGTGAATTGCTTTAAAAATTCTTTAGAGTTTTCTGTGAGAAGTGAAACTACTGATAGACAGGTCAGCGTTTATATTTATTGGGAATTAACCGCCTTTCAGAGCACCTAAAGCCATCATATCCAACAGCAATATATATACATTCCTGGTTCCTTATAGACTCATAGCAATATCATGAAGATGGTCAGTAAAAATGCTTTCTCCTGTGCTTTAATTAGTTTGCATGCTTCTAATGACAAGGAAGGGTGAGAATCTTTTTTCAAACTGTGTATTTGCTTTCCTATTTCCTTTTCTGAGAACTTTTCCCCATTTTTTTCATATCTGTTTGTTGACTTTTTCATATATTGAGATCTGAATATTTATATGAATTAGAAATATTTCTCCTAACCTGTAGATTATTTCAGTCTTTTTAAATAATATGTTTTGTCAACTGAACTTTATATAAAGATATATAATTTTGGGGGAGGAGTGCTGGGGACGGAACCCAGGGCTTCACATATGGTTTACAAACATTCTAACACATCTCTAGCCTAGAAGGATAGTTTCCTGATTTCAGAGTATTAATCACTGGTCAGAGTAGACAGAGTAGACAGACAAGGAGAGCAAAAGTTGTGCTCACCTACAATATTTTCACATATGCCAGCTATATTTACAAGTCACATTTTCAGTATATGAACTATCCTCTTGAAAAGAAATCTTTCAAAGTTAATCTATTTAATAGCATTTTTAAGGAAATGTTTTTCCAATCTGATATACATCAGAAATCATTTAAAAAGCGTGATCAAAATTAACAAAAAGTTACTTATTAATTTCATGTATCACATTAAAATATTAAATGAAAGTTCTTAACATTTTATGATGTTTTTGGGCAAGAGCAGTAATTGCAATGGTAAAGCACTTGCCTAGAATATGCAAGGACTTGGGTTCAATCCTCAGCACCTCCTTCCAAAAAAAAAGAGATTATATATCATTTTACTTTGTAGATACAACTGAGGATGTATATCATCATATTATTTCTACCAATTTCTGGTAACTTTTATTCTATTTCACAACCACCTTAGGTACTTTTGTTTTTATATTGATTCCTATAAGGTATCTAGTGTCTATTTCACTAAAATATTTTAAAATTAAATTTAATTTGCAAATGTTATCACATGTAAATTTCAGCATAAAAATGACTACAAATAGCTTTAAAAAGCTGCACAAACTCTAATCATGCTTGAATATATTTTGGATATGGTTTACTGTATATGACACAGCCATAGACATACTTTAAAATTACTGAGATTGTCCTAATGAAGTATAATGAAAACATGGATTAAAAACTCTTTTAAAAAGATTCTATCTTCCAAAGGGTATTATTATTACTACTACTATTTTTTGAGACAGGACCCTGCTGTGCAGTCTAGGCTGGCCTTGAACTCATGGTTATCCTCCTGCCTCAGCCTCCCAAGTGCTAGGATTACAGGTATACACCACCATGCCTAGCCCAATGGGTTATATATTATTATGGTGTATATTATTATAAACAATCTGGAAATCTGAAAAAGCTCTAAAATCTGAAACTTGGATCCCAATATTGAAGATTCTGGAACATTTCAGATTGTTGATTTCTGGATCAGGGATGCTTAACCAGTAAAGTTTTTGTGAATATTGCAAAATCCAAAAAACTCCAAAATCTGAAACACTTGTGGTTCCAAGCATTTTGGGTAAGCGATACTCAACTGTTAGCATGTTGCAATGATTAAACTGAGCTTTTGTACTACTGCATCAGCAGGGATGCCAAAATTTAAACTGACAAAAACAAAATGGTACTACTGCTCAGAGACTGAACTTCACAAAATTCATTCTCATAGGACACTATTCTTTTGCTGAAAATATTCCAAACTGCATGGTGTGTTGTTGCATGCCTATAATCTCAGCTACTTGGGAAGCTGAGGTCACAATTTTGAAGCCAGTCTGGAAAGCAGAGCAAGACCCTGTCTCAAAAAGAGAATATAAAAAGGGCTAGGAATGTAGCTTACTGGTAAAATGCTTGTCTACTCTGAATGTGGCCCTGGGTTTGTTCTCTACTAGCAGGGGAAAAAAAAATTCGCAAATTTCCAAATTATAATGGGTAATTCTGGTCAAATGCCCTGAGTTATAAAAAAATGTTATGTCATAATCTAGCTTTTTAATAAAAATATTGGTACATTTTAGGTATGCAGTATAATGACATTCATCATTGCGAATTTGTACCTTTACATGATGTATCTTGGTTCTTATTTTTTTCCCCTTTCCCCCTGTCCTCCACCCCTGTATAGTTACAAAGACTTTGTTTCTGTTTTTTTCTTTTCTCATATTTGGCGTGGTGGTGCATGCCTGTAATGCCAGCACTTGGGAGGCTGAGGCAGGAGGACTGTCATGAGTTTGAGGTCAGCCTGGGCTACATAATGAGTTCAAGGTCAGCTTGCACTACATAGTGAGACCCTGCCACCCCCAAAAGTTAAATATAATAAAAGAACTCTGGTGGCGTGCCTTTTATAAAACCCTAACATATATTTGCACATGAACATATTAAATGTATTACAAATTTCTATATAAGCGGTAGAGATTGTAACTATAAAAACTTGAAATCATCTCATCAATATTTGTCAAAGTATTGGGGATTTTGAAGATTTTTTGCTATTATTTTGAGTTCTATAAGTATAGATGAATGTATTCTAGTGATCAGGAGCCAATTTTTACAAGTGTTTAAATTGTTCATCTATTAGGATCCCTTATAAATATATTAGTATTTTATCTGTGTCTTATCTAACATTTGTGACAGGAGTAGCTGCTAACAATAACTTCATTATTCCTAAGGTAACGTCTCATATCTGCTAGAAAAGAATATTACTTTCTTCCCCTTGTTAACTATTTTCTTTGTGTAAGAGCAGAAATTTCACTAATTGTGCAATCTACAGTTAGAAATATGTCCCGAAGAAGAAGCTGTAGCTTTTCTTCTCTATGTCCTTGATTCCATAATTTCTTGACCCTGTTAAGGAGGACTCTTTTTTTCTTTTTGGTGGTGCAGGGGATTATGTCCATGGCATTGTGCATTCTAGGCAAAGGGTCTACCACTGAGCTTCTCTCCCAGCCCTGTAAGAGCAACGTGTAAGAATCGACTCTCATCAATGGGAATGATAATAATACTTATTTTGTGAACAATTGCAAGAATACTGTTTACTTATATGAAGATCATGCTTTAAAATACATTAAATAAAAAACTGGTCTAAAAGATAGTCTAAATAATTTAAATACTAAAAAGCTGTTGTTCTAGTTTACCTTAGCAAAGTTACTTTTTTGTTTTGTTTTGTTTTTAGTACTGGGGATCAAACTCAGGACCTTTCACTTGCAAGGCAGGGGGCAGCACCAGTGAGCTAAATACTCAACCCTGCAAAGTTACTTTTTTTTGGTACCGGGGATTGAACTCCAGTCTTTGCGCTTGCAAGGCAGGCCACCAAACTGCTGAGCTAATTCCCCAGCCTAAAGTTACTTTTTAAAAGACTTAATCTACTTATCATATTACCACACAAAAATATCAATACAGTAATTATAAAATACATGATTGGTATAGTTTCACTAACTGTAAGTGTAAAACTAAATAATGAACAAGGAAACAAGTACAAGTAGAGTTTATAAATATTAATACCTACTGGTACATCTTTTTTCTCTTTCTTTGAAAAATTTGTGCTTCTATGTTCATTCTGTTGCTGATATAAAGATCCATCTCGTTCACCATTTAACTGAAAGGAGCTGACTCCATTTCCTTCAATAAGATATGTTTAAAAATAATGAGAAATGATTAATTTTCATAAGAAAATTAAGTTGGAAAAATATTAACTCAAGTTTCATTCTACATTTTAGATCATTCAATCATGATAGTTCTAAAGTAAGACTATATAT
>NW_022900914.1:18868420-18906297 GCF_012274545.1 Fukomys damarensis
ATATGTTATACTTAAACCTTTTTTTTTTGTTTTATTTTGTTTTTTGATAGGGTCTCACTATGTAGTGAGACTGACTGGAACTCACTACGTAGCTCAGGCTGGTCTTGAACTCACAGTGATCCTCCTGCCTCAGCCTCCCGGGTGCTGGGATTACAGGCATGCGACACCATGTCCGGCTACTTAAACCTTTATTTCTGGCATATGAGGCAAATTTAAAATCAGGCTGTAGCTAATTATATATATTTATTTACATTAAAATGGCAAAAATGAAATACTAGATTCATAACTACTTTTAGAAAAGGGGTAATTTATATTGTGTTACCAAGAAACATTACCTTGTCTTTTAAAAGTTATTCCTTTTGGATAAGACAAAGGAAACTTTATAGTGTTAAAACAGCGTTTCTTACTGCCTGGCAAGTACAAGGCCCTGCATTTGATTCCTGGTACCAAAAAAAAAGTAGCCTAGAGCCAAAACACATTTTCCTTGTTTGGTCAGGGTTTAATTTTTATTGCTTATACAGTATAGCTGAAAGGGGATAAACCAATTTTCAACAGAGGGAAGGCTAAATATGAAATGAAAAATAAGGGGCAAAACATTCCAAACTAGATCACCAGGAACTCAGTCATTAAAAACACTTTGAGGGCCAGGGATTTAGTTCAGTGGTTCTGCCACCTGCCTTGCAAGTGCAACATCCCAATACCAAAAAAATCTCTGGTACCAAAACAAATAAATTTAAAAACAAAAAGCAAAAAACACTTAGAACTGTGAAGCAAATCTCCACTCCATTGTTTTTCTTTTCTCCCTGAAAGGAGCTTTAAATAAGTTCTTCAGATCCATACCCCCCACCTGGCACCCCCTTTTCACACAGTATGAAAACCTCTCTACCATTACCTAAAGCAATAGGCTTTTGTGGGGGTATTCTGGGGGGCGGCGGTCTAGGTGGAACCTGCGATGGCTTTGATGGGCTCCCTGATACCGGACATCTCTTGATCGTTCCTTGATTATCCTCCTCAGTAGAATGAGTTTCCTGTGGTATGAAGATGGACTTAGGCTGAAATAAGTAGAAAAAAAGGAGATCAATGATTAAATGTGAAATTATTTTTTAGAAGTAAATATTAATATTTATCAGAGGCTTTCAAACTGCACTTACCAGACGAATTTCAAAGCTGCTCAACTATCCCATGCAGGTTATTTAAATACAGTTTTAAAATACCCTAAAAGTGCACTTACATTTTATAGCTACGCAAAAATAAAGGGGAGGAGGGCTTCTAGGTCTTTTTATTAATTCCTCCTAAGACTTCGTAGTTAGATCATAAAAATATATTCTAGTTTTTCTGATATCCTTCACTGTGTAAACAAGTATTTTTAAAAATTATTATTCAGTACTGGATATTGAACCAAGAGCTTTCACACTGAGCTACACTTCAGTCCTTTAGTTGTTGTTGTTATTACTATAATTTTTTTTTTTTTTTTTTTTGGAGACTAGAGACAGGGTCTTGATAAATCTTCCAGACTGGGCTTAAAATTGTAATCCTCCTGTCTCAACCCCTCAGACTGCTGGAACTACAAGAATGGGCCACTATGTCCATCTAAAAAGGCTCTCTCTCTAGCTAATCAAAATGCAGCTGATTATCAAGGTTAATATAAACTGTGCCTGGGCTGGGGATTTAGTTCAGTGGTTCCAGCAACTGCCTCCGAAGCACAAGGATCTGAGTTCAATCCCTGGTTCCAAAAAACACCCCACAAAAAACAAAAACAAAAACAAAAAACTGTGCCTTAGATGACTCAACATGTTTACATTAATGCATAATTTTCCAAATAAAGTACAGGAGAAGACACCCATTAAACTGTTCTCATATTGGAGAATGCCAGTAAAGCAATATGGGATGTCTGAGAAACATTCTATGCAGACAGTATAAAAACTTCTGGTCAGTTAAGGTTTGCACACTCTATAATTAAGTTTTCTATACATACAAACTTCTAAACCTATGTTAACATAGTTACCTATGTCAACTCATTTTACCTTTTTAAAAAACCCATTAGTTGGAAATACGTATTTTATGGTAATTTTGTTTGGCAAAAGGATTCTGTTGTTAAAACTTTCTTTGAAAATTACTGTCCCATTTTGCACTTTTAATTTACAATTATCTTCTGAAAATTATCTTCTGATTTCGTTTGGCAAAAGGATTCTGTTGTTAAAATTTTTTTTGAAAGATATTGCCCCATTTTACACTTTTAATTTATAATTATCTTCTGAAAATTAAGTATCAGTGACATTACTATCCTTTATTGAGAATTATTAAGAATCATTTATTAGATTTTGAGAAAAGAATCTATCCAAAAATGCTACTTTTCTAACCCACAATGAAATAACACTTATCCACTAATATAATTATTTCTACTGCATAAATGTCTAGAGTTGTTACTTAGAATAAACCCTAAATGATGCATTGGTTTTTGTTTTTGTTTTGGTATGGGGATTGAACTTGTGCTTGTAGGACAGGTGGTGTCACCACTGAGCTAAACAAATCCCTGGCCCCATCAGGTATTTTTTAAAAGGCAAAAATAATCTAAACTATCTTCTTCAATCCTCATTAGCAACTTCAGAATTTTTCTTTGTGGATTGCAAATGAAAGTATCAGTACTGCACAGTATTAAAGTGGCATAACAACAACATCCATACACACATAGGCAATTCAAATCGAAAAATAAACTTGTCTACCTTTGGCGGCAAAGGTGGTGGAACTTTCGCTTTCATGGTTGAACTAAAAATAAAAAGTTTAAAGTCAGAATTCTCCATTAGTGAACCATTACAAAACTTAATTTTAAAGATATGCAAGAAAAACATGCAAAATAAGCATAATTTTCTAAGGTTATGTGTTTTTCTAAAATAATTTATGAAACGTTCAAGTTACATTGAATAAGGTGTTATTCATAAGTAATTGGGTAGATGCACCTTCTTGCCTTCAAATACTATAATGAAATTAAACTTGGGAAATACAATTCTATTTTATATCCATTAATAAGTAAATAATTAATATAAAAGTATAGGCAAGAGCTGGCTTAAAAATAATATTGTATAAATACATCATGTTGTAAACCAGTTTTGTTGTTTTGAGATGGAGTATTTTTCATGACATTCATTAAAGCTATACATGTGTTCTATAAAATGACAGGCAGAATTTGAATGAAGCTAAAATTCAAACAAATCATGATCAGTTTCAGAAACAGAAAGAATGAAAAGATGATCAAGCACAAACTTCTCGTATGAGGACACCCAAGATGAGGTTACATGACCTGACCATGGTCAAGGTAATGAGGCAGAGAGAAGAAACCCTCCACTCCAAGCACTACTCAGCTACTCCCAACTATCTTGAAACAGCATCTTTCTTCACCAGACAAAACCAAACCAAACAAAAACTAAACAAGTAAAAGGACCAAGCATCAATGCGTACCTAATAGTGAAATTAATTTCCTTTTTAAAATACATATTTATCTAAAATGTATTGAAGCACATCAGATGAAAATTTAATCAAATGTAATAAGCTTCATAGTTGTAATAATTATAGAAACTAATAATTACTGTCTTAACTATAGTAAAAATTGGCTTTGTTATTTTTTTCAGAATTCCTTGTTACCAAGTAGTATTATAGACTGAATCTTTTACTGAAAATTCACGTTGAAGACCTAATCCATAAAGTGGCATTTGAAGATGGGGCTTTTAAGAGGTAATTAGAGTTCAATAAAGTAATAATGGAAGTGTCCTAATCCCATCAGACTGATGGCCTTAGAAGAACAGTGATGAAAGCCATGTGAAGACACAACCAGAAGACAGAAGATATTTATCACCAGAAACCAAATTGGCAGCCACCAAGAAAGATCTTGAATGTCCAGGCTATGGAACTATGAACAATAAATCAGTGTTAAGTCATCTAGTCTATTGTATTTTGTTACAGCAGCCCCAGGTGACTAATACAACTGGGAAAGTAAAAAGGAAACTGCTACAAGCCATAATACTGTCACCTCATCACCTAATATTAAACTACCAGATTCATGAAATCAGGTCAGACGTTATCTTTTCTTTTTGCCAAAAAGAAAAACTGAACTTACTGCTTAGATTCATCATCATCTCCTTCATCATCTTCTAAATGTGCCACATGTCCTCTAAAAAAAAATGCCATCATTAAATTGAATGGACTTTACCAAAAAAGCTTAGGAATTTTAGAAATTGAAGGAATGGCTACTGCAGAATAGAATTTTATTTCTTTATATATATAGGATATATTGACAACTAAAATAGAATAATATTCTATGACAGAGAAGGGAAAAATGATTCATCTGTGAACTGAATATTGTGAGCTTAACTAAAAATTAAAATTACCGCTGATGTAATTCTTCTTCAACAGACTTCAGAAGACTCCTTAAAGGAAAAAACAAAAATAAAATATAGTGTGAACAAAGGAATATGAAGCACATATTTTTATCAACTTAACCTTACCCATGAATCTTTTAATGATTATGATTAGTTTTTTACTCTTTACTACAAATGTGCTACGATGATCACCTCTGTATCATGAAATATCAAGTTATATTTAATAAGATATATCTATTTTCTGTTGCTGTCTTTATGTATATGTATTTTAAATGAACAAAATAAATCCTAATGTGTACCAAAAAATACCAATTCAAACAGAAGACAACTCACCATGAAATGTCACAACAGTACTGACAAAACAATAATTGCAGGGTCATAGTCAGGAGTTTCCAGGATTCAAATTTTACCTGGAATATCACACCTGACACCTGAAATTATATATTTTCTTTCTCTTAAAATAAGGAAGGGGACACACTTTGAAAAAAATCATGCTCTCAGGCAATCCTACAAAATGAAGTTGAACATGTTGGATTTCTCTGCAGAAGCATGCATGCATGTGATGTGAATACATGAATGTAGTAGCACTTTGCTTTCACAGAAGACACTCACTTACCTGAGGATTTGTTCTCCAGTGGTGCACTGGCAAACACATTTACACTTTTGGGAGACTAAGCCTGTATCAGACCAGGTGCGAGGATTTTACCATTAGGAGAAGTATATAAAACTTTAATTTTCAGGAATGTAGAGAGAACCAAGGCATTCCTGAAGCTCCCTTAATTCTTTTCACTGTAACTTCATATCACATACCTCCTAATTACACTCTTCAAATATAAAGACTCAAAAGCTTTCTCAATGATAATGGGATAGAGAGAAATACAATTACTGATAAGTTACTGGGATAAAAGTGATTCAGCAGGAAATTTGCTTTCCTTAAAAGTTATAAGGCAGTACTTTTTAAATATGCCCCCTCCTAATATATATTGGGAAAAACTATGCTTATAGTTATCAAAACATAAAACCAGAGAAACTGAAAGGCATGGTTATTGATTGTAAACAATTAATTGACAGGCTTTTAGCCATCAACTATTTTAATTAGGTTAGCTTAATAACAATCTAAGTTTTTAAAAAAGTGACAGAATTATAAATCTGGAATGGTAAATAACATAAAAATCATAAAAGTCTATTTTGAAGATACAAAAATTAAGGTACCACAGTCAGTTATCTTATTCACAAAGCTCTCTCAGGGCCACCTCAAGGAAGGCAGGAGCTTCTGCCTAGAGGCAGTATAGAAAAATGAATGAGGATAGGTTTTTTTTTTTGGTACTGGGGATCAAATGCGGGACCTTGAGCTTGTGAGGCAGGCTGTGGAACCACTAAGCTAAATCCCTGGCCCAAGGATAGGTTTTAAAGTGGACTACTCGAATTTGAATCCTGCCTCTACTTCTGCAGGCCATGTAGCCTTGGATAAGTTACTTTAATTTCCCCATGCTTCCGTTTCCTTATGTGTCAAGTGGGAATTACAATAGTATTTATATCAAAGTGTTTGAAGATATAATTAATTATGAAGATATAATTTATTATTTAAAGTGCTTAAAAGAGCAATTTAGAATATGTCTAGGTACTTTACTAGTGTTTTCTTTATTAATGATTCAGCAATATTTTTTTTTACACAAATTGTGGCCCAGGGACCCTGAAGGTCAAAACTGTTTTTTTTTAAACATACAATTCCTTTTCTAGTCTTATTTTTCAATGAGTTTATACTAGTTTTCTAGACACTATAAAGTATGTGACATCATAACACATGAAATGCATTAGTAGATATGAAAAATCAGCTGTCTTCTACTAAGTCTGCATGAAGATCTGCAAAAAATGTAAAGCAATGTCACTTTTCTAACATTTTATTTCAGGAAAAAAACCTTTTCATTAAAAAATGTTATAAGTAGGTCTCAGCAAAACTTTTATTGTGGTACTCTGATAACTGCTCCTATTGTAATTATTTGTTGCCTCTAAGTCTCAGAATAGAGAAATCAGCAGTGCTATAAGAAAAGCACTGTAAAGAGGTGGCATTTGAAGTGGTCCAATTTAGGACGAGGGATTTGTTTTAAAACATACAAAACATGTATGTTACTTTTATATTATTTTAAAACAAGTTAATAAGAATTTTGAAAATTCTTCAGCTTATTTTCCAGTACTGTAAACACTTTGCAATCCTCATTAAAAAAGCTCTTCGGAGTTCTCAATAATTTTAAAAACTGTAAAGGGATCCCAATACAAAAAATTTGAAAAGCTCTGCTTTGAACTATTTTACCAAATTAAACATTATATCTCTAAGATATACAACAGGCTTTCATTTTTGGAGATGTGAAAAATGTTTTCTTAGAATACTTTTTCTTAGCACATGAAGATATCTGTGAGACATTTCTTTCTCTAGCAAAAAAAATTAGGATGTAAAAATAATTAGAAAATTTAATATATAGTTTTATTTTCAGTTATTATATTTATTTGGACCTATATGGCATTCTATTAAAAAAATCTTACTATAAATTCTTAAACAACAAGAAAAAGGCTGAATAAGAATATGGAAGGGTAGCTAGCCATGGTCTAGGACTCCTGTACATATTTATTATGTGCAAATATCTTACATATGTTAAGATATTTTATTGACGAAGTTACAGAATTCACAAAATCATTATGAAAATAGTTGGAGATAAAGATCAGTGGTAGAGCACTTGTCTAACATGTACCAGGCTCAGTGTTCTGTTCCCAGCTCTGCATGTGACAGGGGGTGTGGAAGATGGAAAGGGCACAGCAGGGGCAGACAGAGACAGAGACAGAGACAGAGAATGAACCTAGCTAAATTTGCTAAAAAGGCCCATTCACAAATCTGGAGAGTACTGGAGAAAGTGTGACAGACAGTTTTTTTTTAATCAAGATCGAATATCACACAATAAATAGTATTACTATTCACTAGTCTACTTGAATTGTTCTATTATAGAAGTTTTTATAGAGTGAAAAACAAAACAAAAATTATATAATTACTAAATAAACCTAAAATAACATCAATTTTGGTGAAAAGGTTCAAAATGGCACAATGTGTGAACACAGATAGATTTAACTGAAGTAAAGAAATGGATATGGGTGAAGATCACCCATAAAAACATTCCATATATTTGAATTAGCTAAGGAATTCATGCTACAGGTTGCTAAAATTTTTCAAAACTGTCTAATGGCCCCTAAAAAATCCATATATACTCCTTGATTATATTTTAAAACAAAAACTTTATTTTTTAAAATGGAAGAATAGTTTTATTCACTTATATTTATTAACCACTTTAATCAATATTTACTGAGAAACTATAAAGAAGGCCACCAATAAGTATTTGCTAAATCATAAATGTGCCAGGCTCCTTACAATAATTTTTCCATTTCAGCCTTACCACCCTATGAGGCAGGTACTATTATCATTCCCATTTTAAAAGGGACAATGGAAATAAATTTCTCAAAGTCAAGTGGTTTATAAGGAGAGCCAATTCTGATTCTGTATTTGTCATTTATCACTACCAGTATATAATCAACTGTCTCAGAAGCAGAGCACTTCATTTTACTCTTTTTCACTATTATTAGAAGATAATTCTCTTTATAACTTTTACTCTAAATGTAAACAGAATCTGCCAGATCCAGCGACACACATCTGTAATCCCAGCTACCTGGGAGGCTGAGGCAGAATGACTGCATACTCTAAAATTAGCCTGGACAATTTATAGCAATGCTGTCTCAAAATTTTAAAAAAGGGCTGGAGATGGAGCTCAGTGGTAGAGCATCTCTGAATTCAATCCCCAGTAATAAAAAATACTTAGTTTTCTAAAAATATTTTCTATTTTTAAGTAAATGGTCAGAAGAGCTGGCCCCAGTGATACCAGAATTCAAAAGAAAATGTAGTAATCCAGTATTAGTTAAAACAAACATGCCTTCTGTTTAAAAAAAAAAAAAAGAAAGAAAGAAAAGAAAATTCCTATATAACAATTCTAATTCCTGCATGATCTGGAACAGGTAGAAACCCGTCAATGGAAATCTGTCTGCCTGATCACCTATGGAGAAAGCAGGAAATCCTGTGAGTTCAAAACACTGCCTAGTCACAAGAATAAAGCAGACATATCAATACAGTAAGAGGAAGTGCTACATCCATGCTCATGTCACATGTATGTATATACCTATACACAAAACACAGCCAAAGTCAGACTTTTGGCCAACCTACCTTGCCAATGACTTGTTATATAGAATACAGTTCCTTAAGCAGGGATCCAATTAATCAAAAAATGAAGGTGGGGCAAATTATTAATATTTTACCTAGCCAAAGTAACTACATACTATGAAAATGTTGTCTAACAGTCAGAAATCAGACAATGGGAGCTATGGAATCTGAAAAACTATTTAGTAATGGGCCATATTACCTTCTGTTTTCTAAGTACATAATTTTAAAACATATTTTATGAACCAAGAAAGTAAATGAAATACTTCCCAATTACTGAATCTTTTAAAATACAACAAAAATTTCTAACAAGGTCCTTAAAATTAGTGGCCTGATATTTAGAGAAAATATTAGAAAAAGATAAACATTTATTCAATAATATACTATGGGATTTACTATTCTTTTCTGTTCACCAACAAATGAAGATAAGTTATAAATAGCAAAAAATTACTACTTAGGTAAAATTTTCATTTTTGATGGAGGGGATTTTATACCAATTTTCCATTCAAGGGAAGACAAAGGCTAGTAATAAAAGACTTATTAATAACATTAGGGCTAAAAATGACAAATAATAACCTCCTCATGTTTAACTGATGCATTTTTCTAGGTTGTCATCCAAAGCCCTTTCTCTGTACTGGGAAAAGACAGCAAACTTAAATAAAAAATTAAATGCTTGGGCCAGGGATTTAGCTCAGTGGTGCTACCTACCACATGCCTCACAAGAGCAAGGTCCCCAGTTCAATCCCCAGATACCTTACCCCCAAATTAAATGTTTATTACAAAAAGATTGATTTTGCATTATTATTCTTAAAAATAAACTCTGTCATTGGTCATTATTTCTCAACTGCTTAACTTGAAATAATAGGAAGATATTATGTCTCAATTCTCAAAGTGATGGAAATTATATAATATTTTAAAATTTCAAATTTTGATTATCAGAGAACATATTACTAGACAACTCTGGCAATTTAAATAAAATTCCCTTATAAAATTAGTTTTTACATTGACAATTTAATTATATCATGAAGAGAGAAGCTAAGGAGAGGTCAATTCTGATTCCCACACCTGACTAACTCAGTGCACTATTAGTGTTTTAAGCTGCCTCTGTATCACTGTAGACGATGCTTGGTGTACAGCAGGCACTGACTAATTGCTACATTTACTTCTTGTGTGAGTTGATATCTTCTAAGACTTCTAACACACATTTTAATTGCTATCTGATTTTAAAAAGACTAACAGCGAAAAGGTTATTATGAAGATTTGTAAACAGCGATTAATGCCAACTGTTTTCAGTGGCTAAAACATCTGGAAAATGTATCAAAGCAAGTTTTGAATAAACAGGCTAACTTCAGAAAGAAACAGTTATTACAAATATTAAAAGTATATTACAAAATATAATTTACTATCTTAACTAATAAAACATAATATTAAAAGTAATTTAATTATTTTGAATTTAAATTAAATTTTTGAAGAACTTTACTTACTTGTTTCCACCTAAAAAGTAACTACTGTGGTGTCCTTGTCCATATTCTAATTGTAGATCCTAATAGTACAAAATAAAATATTTAGCACAATACTACAGTTATCATACATCATGATATATTAATACATATTATTTTTAAAAGAGAAATTCCAGGTTCCAAATAAATCTGTATTGCTATATATTCTTAAAAAGAAGGCATGGTAGGACTTCCAACAATAGATAAGGCTATAGGCCTGATTTTTATTAATTGAATATTTTTCTGGGAATTTTTCAGAATGCTATATGCAAGCTTCATTTATGGAAATTGCTATAGTAATTAACATTTGTACAACTCAGTTTTTAGAAAGAAAAGGGTTCCAATAAGATAATTATCCCCTAGCAAAAATGATCAGAGAATAAGCAACAAAAACCTTGATTTGACTTTTTAATGTATATATACACATTCACATATTTCTATTGCTGCTTCATGCAGGTAATTAATTTTTAAAATGTAAAACTGGGTGCTTTTTTAAAATAAACTATAGATGTGAACTTGTACAATGTTGAAAACTGCATTGAAAGACTTTTAAGAATATTTTCAAGTGAAAACAGCAAAACTTCAAATGAATATTAAGGGAGTTCCTCAACTATTGAAATATTTCTGTTGAGTGCTGTGGGTTGCACAGTGTTTAAAATTAAAATTCAAAGGAATAAACAATAATGTGCTTAAGTCAAACACCTTCTTGAGAAAAAGAAATGTGCTTTTCAACTACTACTGGGAAGAATAAAGTTGCTTCCTTAGTTAAAAAAAAAAGCCATTTGTATTTCAAACACTGTTTTAACTTAATAAGGGTGAATTATTTAACAGTTTAAAAAAATCTATTTTCATTAGAATATAGAGTACTTAAACTGCTTTTCATTTTACAAGACAATGTCAGATTTATGATCAAAACGTGATGCAAAAGTCAGCTTGGAGCAACCTTCCAAGGCAGAAGACAGCAGTAGTATCCAAAGCTTTCAGCACACTGGGCTTACACTGCACTTTAATCTATTTACAAGCCTATAAAACAACAGCCAGGCTATGAACTCAAACAAAGTGACAAGGTCAAATCCATTTTACTTTCCCTGTAGTCCACAGTCTAAGACAGTACCTGGTACACACTAACTGTGACCTGGATTGGCTTATTCAAATGCCAATTGTTTATTTTTTATAAATAAGTAACATTTCGTATTTGTTAGGTCACACAAAAATAATTAGGTCACAAAAATACTAAACCTAAGAATATCAGAATTCTAGACAACACATTATATTTCAGAGAACAGCACTTTAAAATTTAAGTACTTCAAGGCTTATTAAAAAATATGTGATGAAAATCAAAATCAAAAGTCTGAACTAAGGCAATACTCAACTTTTGTCTTTTTCAATATTTGTATTATTCCATACATAATAAACAAAGTTCTTACCAGTATTTGATATCAAATGAAATTCTAATAAAAAGGGATACCTATTTTCTTTAATTTATAATAGTATGTCTTAGTAGAATAAAAATCACTGGTATCAGGTATCATGAGTGCCACACAATTGTTCTACTGCACAATTTAAGTGATCACAACTTTATACAGGAATCTTTAAACTCTGATAATAAGTAGAGAAATATTAATCTCTATGAATATACTTCTAAGCTCAAGTGTGCTTTCTTCAGGTATAGATAAATGAGCCCTCTACCATACTAGCAACAGCTTTAGCCAACATATTCTCATAAGCTTTAATTAAATGACAGTTTCAAAAGCACACATTTATGAATAGTGGCTATAGCTTCTGTTACACAAACATAGATGTGTTGCAAGAATATCCACCTCAACTGATAGGTGATAGTTACCAGGGTCATAATAATGATTAAAAACAAAATCAAGTGAGATAAGCAGAGTACTAAATAACTAAAGTCACAGTTTAATAGAAAACTGGGCATAGGCTCACACATAGAATAATCTTCTTGCCAAAGGAGAAGTTACAGATAGATCTGATGATTACGTACACCACACATCCGAAGGCCTACCAGGAAGGCTTGTTTTTCATTAACAATTTCATCTCCCTAAATCAAGTTGTGCTGTATTAACCACTGGGCAAAAACAACGTGCCAGTCACATTATCAAGTACAGTAGCACATTAAATCCTTCCAATATGTATCTAATCTACTTTAGCACAACCATTATTTACCATGTACCTATTAAATGACAGGAATTCAACTAGTAAATCAGACAAGGAAAATGAGAAGAAATAAATGAAAGGAACAAAAGTAAAACTAGGGTAGAGATGTTTTTTAAAAACACAGTAGTCTAAGCAAGACTAATTTAAAATCATTTCCAAAAAGGATTTGGAAGCTATTTCATATTAGAAAATGCTACCAAAATTATGCACAGAAAGCACTCATAGTAACACAAGATGATGGTGTTATTTGCCATCTTTTGTAAGCTAAATAAGAATACATTTGAACATGCAAGCCTAAGAAAATATTAGTTGCATTAATTAGGCATCAACTTATTAATGAATGACTGCTTAATTACATATCAAGTAGTGATATAGACAGAAAACATGCAATAGAGATTCAACCTGGAGGCTCAAACAAAAGTTCAATGATTAGCTTAGCATAATTAAATATCTTCTTGGGTCAGAAAGTCCTAATTGCTGCAGTTCATTTTAATGAATGGGAGAATACTTTTAAACCTAGGAGGAAAATTCTAAGAACACATAATGTGAGAAGAAACTGAAAATGAACAAAAGATGTAATGTGGAACAACGGAAAAAGAAAATATGTATGACCCAGAAAATCTTATTGCAGTTTACATCCCCATGAGAGATTACAAAGTCTATACCTCATGAGAAAACAGCAGGAAGTAAACAATGGATGCAGGTGGCTATCAATACCCAAAAGAAAAAAACATTCATCAATATTATCTTAACCAAGGAAAAAAGAGAAAATAAGCTAGGTGGTATATGCCTGGAATCCCAGCACTCTGGGAGGCTGAGGCAGAAGGATCACAATTTTAAGCCTAGCCTGGACAATGTTGTGATATATTGTCAAAATAAAAAAGGGTTGGGAATGTAGTTTGGTGTGAAGGCCCTAGATGAAATCCTCAGTACAGACAAATGGAGGGGGGGATTATGGCATGAATAAAGTCAGTAGTGAAATAAATACCTTTTAATGCGGTGTATGATTTACAGAAATCAAGAGGGAGTGAACTAGGATAATGCAAAGATTGTTTATTTCTGAAAAAGAAAAGCAGTTGGGGTTGGAACATTAACTGATCAGGCATGATCTAACTAACTGAAGCAAACTGAGAGGCCTCAAAGTGAGTAACATAACTTCTGCACTGTAAATTTGAAAAGGGTATCAGTATAGGTATATTCTTCAGACCATGACTTTGATACTAGTACTAGTTTTAAAAAGGGATTTCTGACATATGCTGTAATGTGGAGAAACACTGAAAATACTATGACATTATGTTAAGCAAAGTGAGCTAAGCACGAAAGGACAGTGAATGATTTCACTTATCCGAGATACCTAGAGAAGGAAAATTCATTGGCTACCAGGGGCTAGGGAAAAGGAACGCATTATTACTTAACAGGTATGGAGGGTCAGTGTGGGAAAATGAAAACATTCTGGAGATGGGCTGTGGTGATGGCTGCACAAAAATGAAGTATGCTCACTGCCACTGGACTATATAGTTTAAAATGGTTAATTTTATGCTATGTATACTTTAACACATAAAACCCCTCCCCCAGGAAACTATGGTCATATATGTTGGGGAGCTGCTGAGAGAGAAAACCAAAAACACCCAGAATCAATACAGCACAGGAACTCAGGTTTGAATTTCTGAGCCAGGCTGCTTAAGTCAAGTCCCAACTTGATTAATAAACTAAAAAATAACAAATTTCAGCTTCTTTGTACCTTAAATCTCACTTATAAAATAAGAGTAAGGTATACTACTCATGAGTCACTGAATGACTGAGATATCTCTGAGCATTCCATCTTTAGGCAATTTCCAGTGATCACTAACTAAGATGGATACATTGTCAATAGGGGACAATCTCACAGGACCACTGTCCTAGATACTCTGCTCTTGACTGAAATGTCAGTATGCAATGCATGACTGTATGTCTTTAAGTCTTTAATACCTGGTATACAAAGTCTTCCAGATAGATGTTGCTTTTATCATCACTGACAGTGGACTTTTAAGGTTGATTTTATAAATTAGAGAATTTGAGAAATGCTTCATTCAGCTGTCTTCTGCCAGAACTACCCAGTCTTGTATGTGATGGGATCCAGTCAGCTGTACCCCTATACCACAAGAAGCTCTTAAGTACAGGGCAGGGAGTCATGATATAAATCTCCAGGTACTAAGGCAGTCTGACATGTAGGACAGAAGAAATATCTATAACTCTTCTGACTTTGTTATTATCTTTTCTGCCTAGAGGGCATTAATAAATAGTAGCAGCAACTTAAAACTTTTGTTTTGTTTTGTTTTGTTTTGTTTTGTTTTTTGAGACAGGGTCTCACTATGTAGTTGAAACTGACCTGGAACTCACTGTGTAGCCCAGGCTGGTCTCGAACTCACAGTGATCCTCCTGTCTCAGCTTCCTGAGTGCTGGCATTACAGGCATGCACCACCACGCCTAGTTTTGTTTTTGTTTTGTTTTGTTTTGGTTTGGTTTTTTGAGACAGGGTCTCACTATGTAGTTCAGACTGCCCTGGAACTCACTGTGTACCCCAGGTTGGTCTCGAACTCACAGCGATCCTCCTGCCTCAGCCACCCAAGTGCTGGGATTACAAGTGTGCGCCACCACGCCTGGCTGCAACTTAAACTTTTGATTCTGTGGTTTTCATTTTCACAATTATCATTCCAACTATATCTAATTCTGAAATTTTCAATCCCCAAATCACTGCAAGTTTTCTTTAAACATTACCTCTCACTTGCCCCTATGACAGTTGATTCTCAATCTTCATACTCTCCAGTCTCTCAAGGGCATGACACATCTCTCTTTTGAGACAGTGCATCTCTCCTCACTTTCCAACTGCTTCCTCCTTACCTCCAAGGCCAACTCCATCTGACATCTGTATCACCCACTCCCTGTGGTAACCAGTTTTCTGCACTCTTTCTTCAGATCCAACTACTATGTGAAACACGTGTAATTTCATAGCTTCCTCATTACCTCTCTGACAACTTGGATCTCCCTACCTCTTTGGAACATTACAGTTCTGTGTACTGTGCTGTCGAACACTAGTTATTCCAATAGGAAGAATATAACAGATTCTTCATTTCAGCTGTTTTGCACATCTATTAAATCTGTGGTCTGGGTCAGGGATTCAGCTGAGTGGTTCTGCCACCTGCCTCTCAAGTGCAAGGACCCAAGTTCAATCCCCGGTATCAAACAAACAAATAAACAAAAAACAGTGGTCTGTTGGGCCAGGGATTTAGCTATATGCCTTGCTATCCCTAGTGCAAAAAAAAAAAAAAAAAAAAAAAAAAAAGAAAAAAAAAAAAAAAAAAAAAAAAAAAGAAATCCAAAAAAACAAAAACCAAAAACTATGGTCTGTGCCAATGACTTCCCACATTAATTCCATGAAATACAGGAAGCATCTCTCCACTCCTTTCCTGAAGAATCTACAATGGGTTCCCATACTGACAGCCATCACACAGTTCCGCCCAGTGGCCAGATAAGCCCCATTAGTCCAAACTGCTCCCCCTTTTCTGATGTCTATAGCACCTGTTTGAAGTTAGCTTTCTCTTATCAGCAGCTGCCACCTGGCAACATTTTGACAATCTATTTCGATGATGGCAAACCTTTTAGAGCCTTCAATGATTAAAAAAACTAGGCTGCTGCAGCATGCATACCATAGGTTTGCCACCACTATGTTGATGTATGACAAATAATTTATATGTGTAAGCATTTCTTATCCATCAAGATAGCAACTCCCTCCACCAAAAGAAATTATGTCTAAAAATCTCTTCTGTTCTACAAATGTTAGAAGACAAAGATTTGAGAATTTATATAAAGACTCATTTAAGCCAGCCAAAATTGAAAGAAGTATGTTATTAAGATGGAAAAGAAGGAAAGAGAAAGAAAATTCCATTTATAGGGTGAAAAAGTAGAATTTTGGAGCAAATATGGGGGCAATTTGGAGCTCTGACCAGCTAAATAGAAAAAAAATTATTTAATAAGAACTGTTAAAAAATCTATTTATTTAATATTCACCAGGATGAATTTCCCACTTTTTTGGTATATAGTAGTAAGACAATTTTCATATTTATTACATCAATGATGCCACATATTCAAAATTTTTTTCCTGAGGAAACTGGACATGGCATAATGCTACAAAAGTAAAATTTCATCTGGCAATCATTTTGTTGTTAACAGGGCTAAATTATTTTAACACTGGTTATATATTTTAATATACTGGTTTATATTTTAATGAAAAAGTAATTATTTTATATTTTAATTGCTATATATTTATTATATATGAATCACGACAACATGATGTATTGCTACATGTACCATCATATTCATTATATATGTAACCTAATATGAACAGTTTTATATATATGAATGTATATATATATGGATGGTTTCTAGTTTATTGAAACAAGTTACATCAGTAAACTGGACATTTGTATAGGAAAATGTCTTTAAAAACTTCATATTTCAGTAAGAATATTAAATATTAGTGTTTATCATAAGAGGAAAATGGTTTTAATTATTTCTATATTACATTTGAGTAATCATATTTATTAACTTGGAAAAACCTGCTACATTCTTTATATGGACGCATATTAAATGATGTATTAATTCATAAAATAATAAAGAAAAGGTCTGATCTAAAAAAAATCAAGACTAAATGCTGACAAAGAAAATCAGAATATGAGAAATACCAGGTTAGATCTTGCAGTGTAGTATATTTCTTCTGAACTGTCGAAAAAACCATCACTGTCGGGCTGTTTAGCAGAGACCAAGAAACCTACGTTATTTACACATAGACCATAAGCCACAAAGTTACACAGGGATACTCATAAACGGGGTAAGGCCTTACTGCTATAATTTTATTAAGGCAAAAATAAAGTTAAATTACACTAAGCAGCTTCTAAAAAAGCAATATTGCAACATCTTTGCTTTATAATGTAACTTCTAAATTAGTGTAGAATTTAAATACATGCCAGGTCAACTTCAAAAGAAAAACAAAATAAACCCAAACTGCCTTAAAATACAATTAACACTTATAAACATCATGACTATTTTTTCTCCTTAATCTTTTCCATTCCTCTACATAAAGGTCAGGCTTATAATGTTCTAATATTTTATGTTACAATAAGATAATTTTAAGAGTTTTTCTTTAACATTTTTTTTAGGCTGGTACACAGAATTAAACTACAGTACTTGTAAGATAAAGGTTAACCCCTCAATTTGTAGCCTTTAGTCAAGTGGGTTAAAATAAGCATTAAATTTAAGAATAAAATCCCCACTTTAGTCTTTAGTGTTTATTAATGTTACTTTTGTCTCTTTTATTAAACAGGAAAAAAAATTATCTGGTGCTCCAGAAAAGTAATTTCATTCAGATTACTTTCAACTCTATTTTTTATCCTTCCATAGAATATTAACATCTCAAATATTTGCCAAATGGTTTGCCTTCATGATTGTGTGTGTGTGTGTGTGTATATATATATATATTTTTTTTTTTTTTTTTTTTTTTTTTTTTTGGTTTTGTTTTTTGAGACAGGGTCTCACTATGTACTTGAGACTGACCTGGAACTCACTGTGTAGCCCAGGCTGGTCTCGAACTCAGTGATCCTCCTACCTCAGCCTCCCGAGTACTGGGATTATAGGTGTGTGTCGTCACACCCGGTGTATATATTAAAATATTAAATATCTCGACACGACTAACTGACAACTAAATAATGAGAACATTTATGATTAGCAAGTCCCAAAAGAATGACAAACTTGACCTCCAATGTATGTTTTATATTCCTGAGTTTTAGTACTCTAAACAGATTAAACTCTCTACTTACTGTAAGGGTTTCAAACCATTGCACTTATTAATAAGTGCAAACACTAAAAAGCCCCTCATAAACTAAAAAATTAAAATAAAATAAAAAGTAATTAAAAGACCAGTAACAAATCATACTCAAAGAATGGTAAAACTTGTAAGTTTCTCCTAAAATAATTTTGAAATAATCTTAGCAACACAGATTTATTTATTCAGAATTTTAGAATTACTTAGTATTTTGTTTTCCCAAATGCTTTTAAAGATATTAATGACTAGGTTTTTTACTCAATACCAAGACATTTATTTTCAATGTTAACACTCCAAGACTATGCTACTTACAAGTTCATGATGTGGTTCTGTCTCCTTTCTTAAGGGTGGATCAAATTTTACTTGACCAACTAAAAAAGAAAAAAAAACATTATGCCAGGATCTATTTATATGTTCTTAATGACATAATAATTTAAAAGGTTACTCTTGGTAAAACATGTTTAGTTTTATATATACTGGACACAATACAGACTTAAATAAAGGACTTATTAGTTGGACAAAGCCTAAGGAACACTTAACTGTTAAAAATTTAATCTGTTAATCCTAGCCCCTTTTTATAGAAAAAAATGATAAACAAAACAGTAAAACTGTTAAAAATTTAATCTGTTAATCCTAAAGCCTTTCCATAGGAAAAAAATGATAAAATTATATGTATTTTACAGTAAGAGTCTCACTTGCTACTAGTGTGTTGTGACCAGCATAAAAGTGACAATGTGAACTTGGTATTGAGGTGGGTAGACAGCAGTTAGTGAAGAGTGGCTGTAGAAGCCAGCCAGAAACATGGCTCCCTATGCCTCCTGCCTCTTGGTACTCCCCAGTTCTTGTAGTCCTCTTCCATGTTCAGTCAGGGTTAGCATTGGTGGGTATGGCAAAGAACACGACAGAACTAACAGTATATCTCACTTCCAAGATAAGGCTGTCTTAGGTTCTCTCTATTGGATCAATTACTCTGGAAGAAGCCCTTTTCTCAGTGGCAAAGAAGTGAAGTCTCTTAGTAACAGTCATGTGAGTGACTTTGGAAGTGACCTTCCAGCCAGCCAAGCTCCAGGCAACTGCAGTCCCAGGTGACATCCTCACCACAACATCAGGAGAGCCCCTGAGCCAGAACCTCTCAGCTAAATGGGATTCCAACCCTTAGAATGTTTGTGAGACAATACATGTTTACTGTTTTACAGTACTAATTTTGGGGAATAATGTGTTACACAACAATTAACATGCAGCTAAATTACAAAGTACCTAGAGTAGCCATGAAATAAATGTAGTACAGTCACCTTCTTTGCTATTCTCTGCTATTTTGCTCAAGAGTAGCAGCTTGAAAATAAAGTGGATTTATGCCAGACTTCCAGGACTGTTATGTGTACAAATGAAATTGATTTTCTAATAAAATTAAGTATGTCATTAAGTATGTCATCCTCTAGTTTTATGAAGACAATCTAAATTAATTATTTTGTCACCAAAATAAGTTTGTAAGGAGGTATGTGTTCTTTTGAAATGCTCCAACTCAGCATCGTTTATGACCCATCTGAATAATGCAATAGACCATTTTCCAGATCAATTTTATGAAATACAACAGTGTATCTGGTTTATTGGAAACACGAAGAATGGTAACTTAGCATGACGACTTATAGCCTGTAGATACTAATCAGTCCCTCTGGCCTGGCCTTGGAAGGCTCTCCTTTCCTCCACCATTCCTAATGCCACTGTTTACAGCGTTTTCTAGAACATTTTAGGTTAGGAAAACATTTTCCACTCTTTTTCTACTCCTCACTTCCTCTCCTTGTCTTAATTTTGTTTTTCTTCTACTGGTGTACACTTTAGGCTTACTTAATCCCTCAAGACTCGATTTGTGACACAGTCCTGCAAAATAATCCACCTCCAAGTGTTTTCTATGTACATCATTTTGCAAATCCTTAAGACTAAGGAAATTACAATTTTCCAATGAGTTTAATGAGCTATTAAAGTCCTTGGTTCAATCTTGGATTCGTTTTAATTAATAACAGGATGAAAAATACTATTATCATTATTGCTATAGCCAAAAATTGAGAACAGTTTCATAGTAACAGTCATCTTAGGTAGTTTTATTACATAATTTCAATAAAGTTATGTCGTATTCCAGGTCTCTCAGGGTGAATCATTAATTAATTAATTCACAGAAAACTGTTATCAAAAGAAAAATCTCCAGGAAACTCAGATCCTAAGCAAGTCTGCAGACCTTTCTTTTCCCTTGCTCACAAGGGTGGTGGCGAACCATCAGCCTGTGCCTGACCTGGGAGCTTATCCGAGGAGCCACAGGCCCCAGTCCCGATCTCTGAATCAGAAGGTAGTTTCTAACAAGCTCTCACGGTAAGGTGCATGCACATGTGTGTTTAAGATGAACTGCCCTGACCACTTCTACCTAGTCCAAAAACTCCGCTTTTCTTTCTGAAAACTAATATAAATACATCCCTTTGATGCCACCAAAAATTGCAAAGCCCTAATTTAACTTTATTTAGCAGTATTTAGTAAGAATCTCTATTTGAAAAAAAATAACAAAAATAATTATAACTAAATTATAATTTGAAAACTTACCTTCCATCATTAAATTATGGACTATATGTAGTATATACTTACAGTTTATTTCTGAGCGTGTTTTTTCTTCTCTCACATTTCTACTTGTTGAGTGAATTCTATGTGGTACTGCAACAAGGGGCTAGAAAAAAATCAATAATATACAGCAATTCATAATTTTTGTCCATAAAATTATTCAATATGAAATACTTCATTTGACAGAAATGAAAAAAAAATAGCAACTTTGCAAATTTTTTTTAAAAGGCCATGACAATAGTTCAATTCAACTATGAAGATAAAAAGCACAGATATTTTAAATTATTCACTCAATTTATCATTATTTTTACTAGGTAGAGAGCACATATAAAATTGATTGCATATGCAAAATTAGACTTGGCTAGATCTATTTTATCAGAATCAAGCCACTACACTAAGTACTTTAGATATGTTCTGACACTGAGAAATTCTGTAGTGTAAGCCAAATTGTGTTAGTGCTGGCCTTTAGTCCCAGCTACTCAGGAGGCTGAGGCATGAAGATTTCTTACATACAGGAGTCTGAGGTCAGCCTGGGTGACGCAGTAAGACCTGTCTTTAAAAAATTAAATTAAAAATGAGGAAGAAAAGGAAGGGGAGGAGAAGGAAAAGTATAATTAACACTGTAAGGATTTCATTTTATCAAGCAGGGCGTGGTGGCGCATGCCTCTAATCCCAGCACTTGGGAGGCTGAGGCAGGAAGAGACCAGCCTGGGCTACATAGTGAGTTCCAGGTCAGTCTCAGCTACCTAGTGAGACCCTGTGTCAAAAAACAAACAAAAGATTTCACTTTACCTATTGTTTAATAATGATTAAACTCAGATACCTTTTAAAACTTATTCTTTTTTTTTTTTTTTCCTTTTTAAACTTTTTTTTTTTTTTTTTTTTTTTTTTTTTTTTTTTTTTGGTATCGGGGATCAAACTCAGGTCCTTACACTTGCAAGGCAGGTGGAGGAACCACTGAGCTAAATCCCTGGCCCTAAAACTTATTCTTTAGTATATGTGCTACTGAAGCAAGCACTAAAACTTATTCTTTAACATATTTTTTTAAGTAATGTTATATTCATTCACCTATAGATAATCATGGATAGAAATTTGTATTTCAGTTTTTGCCATAATTTGAACCAGAAATGATTTAAAAGATTGCTGGAAACTAAATAACATAACTACATGTGTGAATTTTTAATAGTTTAAGTTTTTCAGACACTCCTTTTTATTTAAAAAAATGTTCCTAATTCCATCTCAGTTTCTCTGGGTTAGAGGTACAGTAAAATTCTTACAAGCAAGCAGAAAACAAGTTATTCAGTCCTTTCTCTTCAGTTTGAAAAGATTCTTCACACCTTAGAATTATTTGTAGAACCTAATTACTGTAGTTAAAAATGTCCTCAATGTATCTGTCAAAGGCTCTAATGTGAGAAAAAGAATGAACTGAAAAATATGGTATAAGGAAACCCTTCGAGAGTTGAAGCTCTAGCATGTCATGAACAAAATGAAAATGTATTTCAAGGAGTTAAATTATTATAAAAAGAAAGACTACCTAATATCCAAAGGCCAGAATCCACCATTTAGAACAGAAGTGAACTAAAGACTTGACTGAACTTTCCTTCCACATGTACTGGTTCAGATGGTTGTATAAGAAAGTAGTATTTTTTTATTTCTCCAAACACCCACCTTAAAAAATGATTTATTTCGGGCTGGGGATTTTGCTCAGTGGTTCCACCGCTTGCCTCACAAGCGCAAGGACCCAAGTTCAATCCCCGGTACAACAAACAATTATTTCATGTTTAGGAGAAAGGAATACCACAAAATTCTGCTAGATCAGGATAATGAAAGACATCTACTCTGAAATTAAAGTAGGCAATAATATGTTAGGTACAGTCTATTGTAATGCTAAAGAATTTGTTTACTAATAAAGATTTCATTCCTCTAAAATGATATTTGCTACAATTTTAAATAAGAAGAATAGATCCTGGAATAATTTATTTAAATCTGGAAAGGTAGACCTACAGAAAGATATCCTTTAGTATTTAATTTATCCTTTAGTATTTAATTTCACAAGCACCAGAAGATAAAGTCTCAAAAATTAAAATGCAGGCATTAATTTCTAAACATGACCATTCTCATTATTCTCAAGAAATGGCAAAGCATATTAGTCATGGAAGCCTGCTATGATGAGTTTGTAATTACACTAATAAATGATATTTTAAAATGTGATAAATTAAACATTCTAAAATATGGTATTTAAAGAAACCTTTCATAATGATGCATGGTTTCCAACTTTTTTAAAACAATGCTTAACATGTCTTCAGACTAAAATTTTTTATTACTTCTTGAAAATATAAAACCCTGCCCTGATTTATCATTTTGTACTGCTATTATAATTCAAAAGATCTGATTATTATAACACTAAAATACACAGATACAAATAATTTGGAAGGGAGCTAGATGAAAATGTAAAGTTTGTATCAACTAAAGAAAAGATATAAACAATATGATAAACACTAGTTAACACTGTGGTGTTTGGGTGAATTTTGTATCTGAGAAGACATCTAGTGATGTCTGGGGACATTTCTGGTTGTCAGAGTAGGAGCTCAATGGGTATTATTGAAAAATATTGGGAAGAGGCCAGGATGCTGTTAAATATCCTACAATGCACAGGACAGTTTCCCATAAAAAGGACTGTCTGGTCCAAAATGTCACATGTACTCTGGTTGGAAAATTTGATAGAATGGGGAAAAGGAGTATTCCAGTAAAAAGGTGCCTGTATACTGAATTATGGAAAACTTTATAAAAACCTGTTTTAAAAAACAGAATTAAGCAAAACAATAAAAATTTCTCCCTAATTATATATTCGACAAATATTTATATTTCTTAAGTTTTTATGTTTCCAAACTCCTCTCTAGACTTTTAACAAAAGGACAGACAGGCCAACTGGGACAGTTGTATAGATAGCAAGCTGGAACAATGTTGAATTCATAAAAGGGTTCATAAAAGGATTGTCTGAAGACATCTCACCATCTTCTTTATTTTGTTTGGTACCGGGGACTGAACCTTGTGCTTGCCAGGCAGGCACAGTGCCCCTGAACTAAATCCCTGGCCCTGACCATCTTCTTTTCTGAGAGGCTTCATAAATACTTAAGACACCATAATCATTACTATACTACCCATGCTAACAGAAATGAGGCTTCCACCAATATCAGTGGCTCTAGCAAATTAGGCTTATTTTATTCTCTAATAAATATACTGATTGATTTTTACTTCCAATTAGAGGTTTGGCCATCAAAGTTACCACTACACTCTCTCCTAACCTATAATACTTTATGAAGTACATTATGAAAGTCCTTTTGAGGACAAAAGAGTAGAAATTCTGTATATTCTAGCATCTTGTTTAGATGCTTCCCATTTACTTTCCCTTTTAGACTGGATGATTTATTGGGCAACTTATGAAATAACTGCAGTAACTTAAACAAATAAATAAAATAATTTAAAATTAAATTAATAAATTATTCTGCCTTTGTCCTTTTCAGATAATACTCATGTTAAATAGCACAACTTCCCTAAAGTTAAAGAGTTAATTTTTCCAAGTGTTTTAAAATTTAAACTAGACCTAGAAATTTAAAGATTTACACACACACACACACACACACACACACACACACACACACACACACACACAGAGTAAAAACAATTCCTACCTCAGGATCATCATCATCAAAATCATGGTAAGTGGAATGATCTGGATTATTCACTTTATCTAGTAGCTCTATTGCTAAAGATCGGGTCAAAGGTTGTGTGACAAAGGGGTGCTATAAAAACAAAATAATAATGAGCACTTATTAGAAATCTCATCTTATTTTTCAAAAAGTGAATATATTCAGGGCAAAAATAATACATACCTGTAGCAACTTTTCAGCAGTAGGTCTTTTTTTTGGATTTTTGGTAAGAGCCATTTTCACAAAATGATGAAAACTATTTGACCTAAAAAATTTGGAAATTAGATGTTTTTAATTTCAATTCTTTGGGCTCATCTTATAAAAATAAATAAAAAATACTTACCACTTCATTTTATCCTTTAGTTTAGGAGGCTGAAAATTGCTTTTTGTCATTAGAAATAATGCTCTGAAAAAAAATCAAATAATTATGCAGCATTTTAATATTTTACTATATAATATGAACTCTACTACTATTTATTCCCAACTATGGCAAAGCAAGACTAAGATTTACTTTTTTTGTTTTTTTAAGATTTACTTATTAATGACCAGTGTTTTTGTTTTGGTTTGGTTTATCTTTTCTTTTTTTTTTTCTTCCTACTGTGGATCGAACTCGGGACCTTGCGAGGCAGGCAGCAGAACCACTGAGGTAAAATCCCCAGCCCGATTTACTTATTAATGACATGTAATTGATACTCAAGAAAATTCCCCTAATTTGAACATAGGACTCTTCAAGCCTGACACACTGACCTCATTGGGTGTAAGTCAAACATCGGCGGCTGAAGCTCAGCAAGTTCTATGGCAGTGATTCCCACCGCCCAGAGGTCACAGAGCTGGTTGTACCCTCCTTTCCTTTCAACAGCTGCTACTTCTGGAGCCATCCTGAAGGACATATTGCAGAAAAGAAAAACATTTCTATCTAACATATTTTCTTTTTCCTCTATACATCTATCAGAGGCACATGGAACTGTCACTATCTAAATTAAGGCTTATTTAGGCCTTGATTTCTGAAAAGTACTTAGTATTTAAAATCTTTTCCCAAGATCTGGACAGCTCATAAGACTCCACTGCAAGGCTCTACGCGGGTGATTGCTTTGTTACTTCATTTTAATACCACTTACTACAGGTTTTATAAAAATGTACAACTGTAAGAAAGCAACATGCCCAAAATTCATACACATTCTGATTTCCCCTGCGTATGCAAAATCTATATAGGAATTATTTCGCTACCTCCTTATATCAATAAACTACAATATGGTCATTGTTTTTACTTCTCCAAAAGTACTCCTTAGACCACTAATAATTTTCACATATTTGATTTATATTTCTTAAACCCTTTTTGGTATTTATTATTATAATGATGAAAAAGTAAAAAATGTGTTTAAAAAAACCTCAAAATAAATCAATGTAAAACAAACAAACAAACAAACAAAGTTTATTCAAAGAAAAGTTACCAAAATATTTTAACTTCTTTGTTTCTTTTGGCTTTGCTACAGTCTTATTTTATTTACACCTTGACTGAAATGATATTTCAAATATATAAACAGATTTTTCAAATCCTAAAAAAATTTGAAAACAAGATAAACATCTCAACTCTTTCATATCTAAAGAGCAATTTAGATAGGTAGCCTTACAAATACACATTTGTCCTCCTTGTATGATTTTAAGAAAGTTAAGTGAGTCAAGTTAAAAATTAAAAAATAAAAACCCTTTCAGATGCTTGGTCTTAAAAATCCTTTTAACCTTAAAGCAGCTCTTATGAAAATTCCAATTACGGTAAGAAAAGTGAAATTTAAAGTATGCTGGTTATTACATTACTGATGCTAGCTGGTGGAAATGCCCTAGAAAAAAGCAAAATTCATGTAGGTGGTCACTCTGGGTGCACCTTCCTCACCTGCCACATCAGGTGAAGCACCGCAGCCCTCTGCGAAACAAAAGTACACTCCAGCTGCTACCTTTTATTCCTTCTAGTCAGGCTGTGTGCCTACTACACACAGTAGCTGGGCTCATGTCTGAACCTATGTATATCACGTATATTTGCTACTGTACAGTTTTATTTTTTCTTTAAATATAATTTCTTTTGATGATTATGAATTTTTTAATGATACTATACTTGATCTTAGTCAAAAGTCTGAGAAGTGATGAATTTCTTTAATGATTATAAAATGTTTTACTAGTATATATTTGCAGCAAATGATAGATTAAAATCATCCTGGGGAGCTGGTACATGTACATAAACACATCTTAATTCTTTTTTCAACTCCTTCCCCTCTCTTCCCTCCTCTGTCCATCTCTTGGTTCCCTCCCCTTTTGCAAAAGATGTTTCCCTCTTACTAATTAGCTGTCTTTATTTAGATCTTTAATTTATACTCTGGGTTTCTCACGTATGACAAACTATGATATTTAAGCTTGTGTGTCTGATTTATCTCATTAACATTATACTCTCAAGGTGCATCCATTTTCCACCAAATGATTCAAATTTACCCTTCTTTACAGCAGAATAGTATTCCACTACGTGCATTTTCTTTGTTCATTCATCTGCTCATGGACGTACAGGCTTGGTTCCAAGATTCAGCTATTAGAAATTGTGCTGCTATAATGTATGCATTTATCACTATAATATGATGTCTTTGATTCTTCTAGAAAGATATCTAAAAAGGGAATGGCTGGGTCATAGTTTAATTATTATGAAAACTGATTTAATATTAAGGTAAAAAAGCTGTAGTAAAAAGTGAAAGTGTTAGAAAAACATGTTAAAGAACAATTTCAACAAACTAAAAAGCCCTAGCAAATTAGATAAGAATATAGCAACTGTAACGCTGAGAAGGTAGATTATGATTCTATTGGTGTGACATTAGAGAAAATGGCATCACTATTGAGAAAAATCAGATCTAGAGTCACCAGAGGAAGGACTGAGGGACAGGATGTACTATAAAGGGACAGTGAAATGTTTTTCCATGACTGAAATCTGTTTTCTCCTGATTGCTCAACACTCATAGAAAGTGGTAAAGTTACACTTAATTTATATCCTAATAAACCTGACTAAAAGTAGTAACAATAAAATAGGAAATGCAGCTGATGCATTGTAAATGTGGCTGGTAAACGAAAGGCCTTCATTCTTATCTCAAAAATAAGTGCACAGCTAATATGTCTTAAGATAAAAACTGAGGGTACAGGTGTGTTAGTTTTTTTGTTTTGTTTTGTTTTTTGGTACCGAAGATTGAACTTAGGACCTTGCACTTGCAAGGCAGGTGGCAGAACCACTGAGCTAAATTCCCAGCCCCAGATGTGCTAGTTTTTAGATTTCCCACTTCAGCAGGCTGTTTTGATGGAGTAACTGCCAATCCAATCACTTTGAAAGAGAAAGATTCTATATCATTACATGTAGGTGGGAAAGACATGATACTAGACAGCAAGAGGGGTTCTGTACAGTGTTATATTAATTAACTTTAACTCACACTTGCACATGTTTCTGAGATCTTTCCCACTCCTATAAGAAGAACGAAATTTTAATCTCTGGAAATGGGGGAGATCAGTCCTCATCAACAGACATATACTGAGTATGTGTACATAATCAGGCTAGATGCTAGAGATTCACTGAGTTTCTCCAGATGCTTAAAATCAAATTGAGGACTCATGGTAGTACTTAAAAATAATGACAGATAACACTTCAAACCCTTGGTCCTCTCAAAAATCAAACCAGAATAATACAGAGAACATAATACAAAGCAACAAAAATACACATCATCTTTGAAACTCCCAAGAGATACACTGTATCCAGAACACCCAAAGACTTAAAATAGACTAGTACATGACATAGTAAATAGAAGGAAGGGTTAATCTAAGGTGCAGAGAGAAAGAACAACTAGCAATCCAATTAGTCTCAAAGAATTCTCAACACAATGACACGTTAGGGTTAAAAGGTAATAAAAGTGAGTTGAGGTTGACCAAAAATGTGAACAGTAATATACTTGAAAGTATCTTTTTGTTTTGGTACCAGGGATTGAACTCCGGTCCTTGCGCTTGCAAGGCAGGCCACCGAACCACTGAGCTAAAATCCCCGGCCCCTTGAAAGTATCTTTTTGTTTTGGTACCAGGGATTGAACTCCGGTCCTTGCGCTTGCAAGGCAGGCCACCGAACCACTGAGCTAAAATCCCCGGCCCCTTGAAAGTATCTTTGAAGTAAACTAAAATATGACATTCAAGAGAAGGAAGCCTCCATAATGAGAGTCTAAAAAGTCAAGGAATTCTCACAGAAAGCAAACAAAAAAAAATTTTTTTTTAGGTGAAAGAAAACATAAGACAATTAATGGATTAAGTGGTCCCAGATACAATGAATGATTTCCAGAAAAAGACACCAGGCAAAAGTGGAGCAAAGAAGTTATAAATAAACAAAACAAAGTTATTTTCTAGAATTGAAAGACATAAGTCTTGGTATTAAAAAGTATAAATGCCAAGTACAAATGAGTAAAACAAAAAATCTGAAGCATTTTGAAGTGCATCATTATAGAAAATCACAATACCAGGAATGATTCTACGGAAGAGTTACATTCAGAGGAGAAGGTGTAATGATACCACCACACTCCCCACCAGAATCAGAGACGCTAGAGCAATACCTCAAAAGTTCCAACATACAATTCTATACCCAATTCTTATCAATCAAGTGCAGGATTAGATGGAAATTCACAGTCTCAAAAATTTGACTCCCACTCACCCTTATCCAGAAGGATATTAAAACATGTGTTTCATTAAAAAACACCAAGGCAAAACAGAGTGAATCATAAAAGAAAAAGACCTACAATCCAGGAAAGGAATTCCCAAACTGAGGATGAAAAACTCCCAATGCAAAAGAGATAGAGAATAAACAGAAGAGGGTAAGGAGAGGTCTCCAGAAAGGATAAAACCAGGAAAAAACAAAACAAAACAAAACAAAACAAAAAAACCCAAAAATAAAACATAAGTTAAACCAAAGCAAAACCAAGTAAATAAAAATCCGGACTGGCAGTTTGTCAGGCTTTATGGTACAAAAATTTTTTATGGAGGCATCTAAATGCTAAGAAATCTGCATTTAATCTTTCAATCAGCCAAGACATGACAAAAAGCTTGAAAGGACACTGTACAAACTCAATGTTGAAAGATTAATAAGAATACAGACAGATTAAAAAACATCTGTAAAAATACATGTGATATATGTAGGAACAGGAGTAAGGTTTTCCAGCAAAGCCAGTACGTTCCTGAAAACCATACCAATTTTTAAGTCTTTTCTGCTTAACGAAATATGATATGGTAGAATATTTTTTGGCCATGAAATCTTTCTACAAGAATATATGTCTAAATTACTTTATCAGTTGATGATGATCTTCTTAATGTGGTCCTAAAACATTTTTCTTCAGTTTTTATTTTTTGTTGAAAATATCGTATCAATTACAATATTAAAACAAAAATTAAAAATCAATGAAAATACTATTACCAATATGGTGTACCAATGAAAGACTTCCGCTTGGCAATTGTAGCTGTTATCTGTGCAGATACTCCAAAATCAGCTATAAAAAAAATGAAAAACATTTATGAGACTGAATAAAACTGTTTAAGGTAACATGAGAAGAAATGTTTAATAATTATTTTCATCAGGTTAATTTTATAGAAACATGAGATGTTCTCAAATACCATACAATTTTTAACTTGAACGGACCTATATTAAAATATCATCCAAGAAGGCAGTGTATATTATAGCCAGATTCCAATATATCCACATATGAATAAAATGATAACAAAGGTCAAGATCAAATAATTTTGAAGAGAAAGAGATGGCTGAGAGAAATCAACACAGCCAGACTTATTAATAACAAAATTTCTAATTTCCATCACTTGAAATTCAAGAAATATCACTGTAAAGAACCTTGGAGTAGTAGTATATTCCATTTACTCTTTGCAAAATCATGATATTAACATCAAACATACCAGTAAGTTTGCTGGTAAAGCAATGTAACTTGAAAAGACACTCAAATACAACATTCCCCAAATATTATCTTGGTAATACATTTTAATGTCAACATGAGTTACTATCAGGAGTTTGGTACCATTCTTTAAAATAAGTATGTTGAATTCTAAGTGTATTTAATGATGATTTCTAAATCCTTAACTAAGATACATATAGTATGTCTAAGCACAGCATATAAACATAGCCACAAAATATCAAACTACTGATAGAATCTGTTGTTCACAGGACTTTAATTTGATAATTGAAAATAACAGGACTTACCCTTTCGCTTTCCCCATATCTACAGACCACTTGGGAAAACTTTATTATATGTTGATTATTAAATAAATATTTTTTATCTGATCAGTCCTATGGTAGGCTATAGTTCAAAATCATTTTATTTTTTCCTTTTATTGGTTGAAACTAAGGATCGAACAAAAGGCCTTGTACATGCTCGGCAAGTGCTCTACCACTGAACTACAACTGTAGCCCTATTCATATTTTTATAAAATAAACCTATTTTGAATTGATTTGTGCTATATAGTTAAAAAGCTACAAAACGAAGATTAAGTTAATTTGAAACTAAAAATTGAGCACTTAAATTACATTATTATATAAGTGACACAGTATTTTGCTTTAAAAGTTTAAGAGTATAGAATTTTAGGAGTTAATGAATTTTTTTATTTTTAGCTTATTTTTTGTTTAGAAGGTAATTTTGTACAGATTTCTTAACAGAAGTCACATTTCTGTTTACGGATGAAAAAATCCTGAAGGATATTATTTCACAATATGTTTGAAAAAGTCTGTCTTATGTGAAGGACAGATTTTTATCTGTATTTATGAGAGAAGGAATAGGACACTTTTGGATACTGAGAGATGTTGTGTCCCATGATGACATTTCTACCTAAAAATATATAGGGTCCTAGGAGAAAGGAAATCTAGTCCTACAGAAGAGCAAACAAAAAACATAAACTCAATCATATTTGAGAATATAGATTTGTATATGTGACAAAATTCTCATTTACTTACCCAATTTCACATGACCATTATCTGTTAATAGAATGTTAGCTCCCTTGAAAGACAGAATACATTTTAGTCAAAGTAGGTGGCAGACATTTTAGCTGACAGGACATATAACAGACTGAATACACATATTTAAATAATCACAGCCTTACACCTAGAAATACTTAAAATTTCAAGTGTGCTCAATTAAAATGTTAAATCATTATATTCATGATTTAAGAAAAATTATTTTTCATTTTTTAGGCAATTTGACAAAATTACAAAATGTTCAGCCTTTAAAAAAAACTGCTACTAACATAGTATGAACGTTAACAAGAAAGTGATATATTAAGTTTTTATCTAAATGTTATTTCCACGCTGATCACATACCTTCATGATGGCATTTTCAATTGCTTATATTACCCTTTAAACTTAATCACTATTTTCTGTTAAAAAAAACAACAAAAACCAAGCTCCCTTTCTTGAAACTCATCTCTGAACCTGTGCTGGTGTGTGACACATGAGGTTGTGTATCCTAATGTCCTTCCCAAGAGTTTTGAGCCATCAAGTAAATAAACAATATCACCTGGTAGCATTTTAGTCCAATGGCATTTCAAGCTTCTTCCCTTTTCTTTTCTGCAATTTTTAAGCAAGCAAGCCAGAGCCAGAAACTCTTTAATCTAAAATGTCATCAATAATTAAGTATTGCCCTGGGCAAAAAAAATCTGGTGAAACCACCCCCCAATCCAACAGGAGGAACAACAAAAGAAGAGATGGAGAAAAAGGAAAAGAAAAAGGGAAATTTCTAGGTTTCCTAGTATCACGACTGAAAATAAGAATTATCTACTGATACTACTAAAAATCTATGGAATAATGGGATAACAGAAAAAGAGACTAGAACAGGAATTTTAACTTTTGTATACTCAAGCTATCAAGACTTAGGCAGTCTTTGGTTTGGCCTTTCCCTACGCTAAAGATTAATTTTCCTATTATAATTTATGTCATGCCATGTATACATTATGACTTTTGATGCTTTTTCCTTTGCTTCATCCCTTTCCCTGAGAGGCAACTAATATCATTGTGTTATTTAAAGTTTGGAGCTTACAGTAAAGAATAAATTCCAGCTTTTACAAAATTTACAGCCAAGAAGGAATAATTCTTAAAATGAAGCCATCTATCTATGAATGAATCAACAAATGACTTGAAGAGAGCAGAGATGAGCATTTGGAAAATGGGAAAGTAAGGCCACTCTAAGGTAGTGCTATTATACAGAAGCTCAAAGGGGTAAGAATACAAACCTGGGACAAAAACATTCTAAGAGGGAACAGTAAATACAAAGAGATAAAGCCAGAATGAGCTCAAATATTACAAGAACAGTTAGTTTAAAGAGGCTGGAATAGAATAAATAAAACTGAAAGGAATGAGTGTTAGCTAAGATTGGAGAAATGCAGGGATCAGACCATACCCAACCTCCTAGGCCAGTGATGGCGAACCTTTTAGAGCTTTCAATGATACAAGTACAGCCTGCTGCAGCAGAGGTTTGCCACTACTGTTCTAGGCTGTGATAAAAGCATTTAGACTTTACACTGAGTGCATAGGAAACTAACGGTGTACAGGTAGGAGAGTGACAAGATAAAATTTTAAAGGATCACTTTGGTTATTAGGTGGAAAGGTGCCTACAGAATGGGAGCAGTGAGCCCAGCCAGAAAGCTACTAGCAAAGTCCAGATGTCCAGATGAGATATAATGCAATGGTGGCTGAGACAAGGGTAGAGACAGTATGATGGTCAAATTTTATCTAATCTCGGAAGTATGGTACACTAGTCCTTGCAAAGTGGGTTATCAAACTATTCAATCTTAATTCCTGTTAATCTCATATATTATCTTCTCCTCAAGAATATGATGCAGATTTTATGTTCTCTAAAACGGCCTTATAAGTTCCAATCTCTATATCATTGTTCATAATTGTTCTTTTTGCTTGGAATGCATGCCAACTTTCATTTGTGACAGAAATTAACAATACATTAAGGTTATCTAAATGCCAATAATGTGGAACCTTTCTTAATTTATTAGTATTCATATAAACTCTTCTACCTTAGCATTCCAAAACTCTCTTGTGTCTTCTAAATAGCCTACGAAAAATATCTAAAGTAGAGATCTCATCAGATACTCAGTAAGCCAATGAAATTTCAAGAAAAATTTGAGGGCATGGGTATTAAGAGCATTTTCTAAAGAAAGAATCTATGAATTTCATCAGATACTCAAAGAGCAACGTAATTCATCCCACCTCCAAAAAAAGGTTAAGAAACTTTATGCTAGAGAAAATAGAAGGGGAAGAGAGATGTCAGAGGAAGCACAAACAAGGAAGAAGGAGCAAGAAAATGAAAAACGAAAGTGTCTAGATTAGAGATGGCAGTGTCTTTACAAATATCCTCAGGAGTCCTTGTCACTAACATTAGTTTACCACTGAGCTAATGCCATCACGTCTAGAGGATCTGCTTTCCTCTGATGCTGAAGGAAAGACCATCAGTAAATATCAAGGTTATAATTATCCATTTTGTTATTTTACTGATAGTTCCTTATGATTGCCACAGTATGAAACTTACTAAAAATTACAATTTGATGGAAACTATGGACCTAATCTCACAAATAAATAACTACAAATAAGCTAACAAAAGAGCTATTACAACATTAATCACTAAAGACAATTAAAAAGGTGAATTTTATGGTATATGAGTTTTATCTCAACAATGCTACTATAAAAAATTAAACTACTAATAGTATCAGTCATCTTTATTAATGTTTTATTTCAGATAACAAATTTATCAAATAGAATAATCAAAATAATTCTGCTCAGCAATTTGATCAGAATATTTAAAGAGTGGCTATTAGTTTAAAAAATATAATGCATACCTTTATATCCCTGTGCATTTTCCCTTTACTGTGAAGATAATATAATCCCTAGAGTTTCAAAAAGAAAAACAAGATCTTATCACATAGAACACTTGAAAATTTTATGTGATTAACTGAGTAGTAGTCTCCATATTTTATTTATTCCTTATAGAAAGTTTGGTAGTAATTAACTTAATGAATACGTTTAAGACAGCTGAATCAAGAACATGAGAAATATAAATGAAGCTCATTTGGAACCACTAATTTTTCTAAGACAATTTTCAGTAAACTCTGCAAACAGTATGAAATCAACTTTTTTTTTTTTTTTGAGCTACTAGAAATTGAACCCAGGGCCTCACATGTGCTTTGTAAGCACTGTGTCAGAGCTGTATCAATTCCCATGACAGTGCTTAATTTTCAAGCCTTTCTTCAGTGTTAAGGGGGATATAAGCATATACAACAAAAAATTTACAGTGCTTTAATTTTAGATTGTATCATCACGTTTAGGCTTTACTGAGCTTATCTACAATATAGAGAGTTTATCATACTCCATAAAAATGTATCGTCTTCAAGAGTTTACTAAACTAGGATATTTTACCCTTATTTAATATGTAATGCCCAATAATTAAACACTTAATTTAACAGATATATTACCTTTGAATTAGCATCTAATTTACCTGTAGTGTTTCTCTGCTAACATATGCTATCTGTAGTTCTGAGAGAGGACCAGTTACTATAAGAGAAGAAAATTTAGTGTTAATAAGATTAATCAATGCAAGTTTTTCAGTAAGCAACAGACTCACTATACCTAAAACAATTCTATTAAAATGTAAGCTCCACTTAACAGAGTTTTTATTTATTTTTGTCTGATTTAATCATGTTGAATTCCCAGTGTTTAGAACAGTGCCTGGCACAGAAAAGTAGCTCAATGTTTATGGAATAAGTAAATGACTGAAATTAATTCTATTTTCATTTCCTCCCTCTCTGATCCAATATACCCTCTTAATGTTAGAAGAATACCCAAGAGGCTTAAACTAGTCTTCACTGATGTTTAACACATAGTATGGCTAGTATTAATGAATATTTTTTTCCTAAAAGCATTAGCTTTGTAGTTATACAACTAATTTATTAGTTTCAATCAAAGTAAAGATCTCTTCTTTATCCAAAGTATTACTCAGTAACAAGCAATATCAATGGTTTGGTCTATAATCTATTAGATGATTTTATGCAGAGACATTTTATATAATATATACATAGTCCCCAACTTACAATGGGGTTTCTGAAATCTACTTATCTACCTATCAATCTATCATCTATTGATCAATACCTTAATTTTATAATATTTGCTTAATATTTCCTGTGTGTACAACTGCTAGAGTTTGAGTATGAGTTTCTCCAAAATTCATGTTAATCTTAATCTCCAATGGGATAGTATCGAGGTGGGGCTCTCAGGAAGTGACTAGGTCCACAAGGGCTCTTTTAGGACTGGAATTATTCAGCACTCTTTCACCACATGAGGACAACTATATGGCGCCATCTCTTAGGAATGGGTGTTAACCACAAATGGAACCTGCTGGTACCTTGATCTTGGACTTCTCAGGAAACATCTCAATATCTGACTGTGAGAAATAAATTTTTGTTGTTTTATAAAGTACTTAGTTTCAAGTACTCTCTTATAGCCACACAAGTGAACCAAGACAGAATTTATCTACTATGAAAACATTTTTTTCTTTTTTTCACTATTAAATCACTTTAGGATACAGAAATACATTAGGTGGGGGAGACTAGTCTAGAAATTAAACTGCAATGATGGAATCTTTACTAGACAGCTAACTCACATTTACCCAAACTTAAGTGTGTAAACATATTTAGTTCTATGGTTGAATAGCTATGATATTTTACAATTATGGAAGAGAGAAATCTATTTCACTGTGATTCTTTTTAGAATAGGGTCACACTGAAATGTCTGGAATCATACAATTTCTGTTTTGAAACCCACTCTCACTAAGAGGTGTTCTTGAGATTTCTGTGTCTACAAAATGATAAAATAACCTGAAAATAACACTTAGGAGAGAAATGTTTAAAAAACAAACTTTCAAAGGTCTAAGTTCACAAGCATTAATAAGAGATTTTTCTAGGTGCCAAAATAAAAAGTGAAATAAAAAACCAGGTAAAACTGTGAGACACCAGCTTAGCTGTAATTAGGAGGTCAATCTTGGTAACCCCTTCACTGGGCATAGAATACAAGGCTCTGGGTTTGCAGAGAAAGAGTTAAAATAACGCCCATATAAAACTAGGGCTCTAGGAGCCAGGGATGTAGCTCAGTGGTTCTACAGCGTGCTTTGCAAATACAAGGTCCTGAGTTCCAAAACCAACCAACCAACCAACCTAGGACTCTCAACAGGCTACATCTTCATTAAAACAGTAGGTAAGCACAAATAATTAGGGGTTTGGGCTGTCATGGCCTGGATCTAAATAGGAAGGAAAATGTCTTTGCTCAGAACTTATTGTCACAGAACTCTTCACTGAGATTCAGGGTTCAGATGCGTATATACTGGAAACAGTGAAGTCACTTAGGTTGGGGGTTGGAGTTGGGAGACAACTCTGAAAGGACATACCCTCAAAAGCCAATCCCCACTGGAAAGTCTCACTAAAGATGATCTCAAGTCCAAAACTGTAAATTAAGAAAACAATTTACCATAAAATAGAATGTGTAAAGTTGTTAAAGGATATTATTAAAAGGGGAAAAAAAGTTCAAAGGAAAAATAGTAAAAACACCCTATTATGCTAGATCAATAAAAGGTTCTATGTTAATTCTTTAAAGAAAAAGTAAAAGTGAGTGGAGAAAAAAAGGGAGAAAGAGGAGTTTATGAGGAAAAAATAGTTTCAAAAGGTACCCTCTGCCATTGTAATTAAAAATATGCCCACAGATTCTTTGATACTTCTCCCTTCAAGCGTTGGACCTCAATTATTTTCCGATCATGAGCTATAATTAATGCCTTGTTCCTAAACAAGAGAATGTAAAGAAAAGAACATGGCCGAAGTGACAGTATCTAACTTCTAAGATTACACAGGAAATGGCTTTGCAGCGTTCTTCTTGGTCTCTCTGGAATCACTTGCTCTGGGGGACGCCAGGTGCCCTATCATGAAGACATTCAAGTTTCCCTAAGGCAAGATCGACATGGTAAGGAGCCTCCTGCCAACAGCCATTAAGGACCAGAAACCTTTGCCAACAGCTGTGTAAGTGGGCCATCTTGATAGCAGATTCTCTAGCTCTAGTCAGTCTCACAAAGGACCATCAGTGTGAATTACCCAGTAAAGCTACTGTTGAATCCTGACCCTCAGAAACTGTGAGATAATAAATGTCTTAAAAGATGCCAAACTTTGGGATCATTTGTTATATACCAATATATAATGGCAATACTTTATCTTTTCAAGAATATTAAAAAATTTATAAAACCATATACAGTAGGTGATGGGACTGAGGACTATAAACATAAAAAAAATGGTTTAGTGATTTTTTTTTTTTTTTTTTTTTTT
>NW_022900914.1:18906533-18927665 GCF_012274545.1 Fukomys damarensis
TTTTTTTTTTTTTTTTTTTTTTTGTGGTACTGGGGATTGAACTCGGGTCCTTGTGCTTGCCAGGCAGGCGGTGGAACCACTGAGCTAAATTCCCAGCCCTAGTGATATTTTAAAATAGGAAAAAATAGGATTGCTTGTACCACAGGAAATGGACATTTTTGGGCCAGGGATTTAGCTCAGTGGCACCACACCTGCCTTGCAAGCGCAAGGTCCTGAGTTCAATCACCAGTACCAAAACCAAAAAAAGAGGGACATTTTTGGCAAATTTTGCATGAGATCAAAATGTAATTTTTTTCTACGTGCAAAAGAAAACAGAATGCAAAAACCTCATTAAGTGCTAGGGTTCTTAAAAAGGAAGAGCTTCTCTTTCACCAAATGAAGAAATCCAGGCTATTACACTACTCACATAACTGACATCTTAAGAATAAGAAGGGAGAGAGATGTGGACAGAAAGAATGGGGAGAACAATGTCTTCTTACACATGACCTTGTAAGAAGTAGTATACACTGCCATGACGAAGTTTACATCCTGGAAATCTGGGTGCAGCTAAAAGAACAAACATGCAGGAAGATAAGACTTGGGGTTTTGTATCAGCATGTAAATCCCTAGCACTCAAGCTTGGGAACATCCAGGGTACCACAAACTGTCATTTCTTCCACTGATACAGTTGCTGAACAGTGTGAATATGAGATATGGACAAGATGTAATGTACACCTAACTGCAATTACAGAAGTGAGATTAGAGGGATTGGGGGAGAAAATACTTAAGAGATAACAACAATGCCCTTTAGAAAAGAAATAATTTCATAAAGCAGACATGTTCTCGTGTCTTTCCTCTTGGCTTCCAGGGCTCCTCAATCTGAGCCCAGTGCCTAGACCAACAGGAGCATCTCCGGGCTCTGCTTTATTCCACTGCACTGTTGTGTAATCCCCTAGAATGCATTCCTCATCTTTCTATCAAAGTGTTCCTCCTATCTTTTAAACACCTAAGGCCCACTTTCCTCATTAAGCCTCCTAAAATGATTCTAGAAAATCCATCATTTCCTTTTTCCCATTTCAACTGCAAAACACTGCAAAAGAAAGAGACAGAAAGAAGCCCATTATTATATCAATCTGTTAAGTAAAACCTACACCAAGAATATATAGTGAAAAAAGGACACATAAACAGTAAAACTTCTTTCCAAATGGTCTTACACCATCTGCTTTATTACAATCAACCCTAAAAATTATTTAAGAGGGCCCACACTGGAAAACATAATCTATATTATGTATTTTTAAAAATATTGTTTTCCAAAATATTTTCTCAGAAAATGATTTCTTGAGTTATTACAACATTATTGAATTTTACATTGCTCAAAAAGAACACCTCCAGAAAAAGTCTACTTAGCAATATGTCACAATAATCCACTAACAGAACCAGGAGAGAATAGGAAGAGAAAAAGAAAGAAAATGCTATTTATTTTACTTTACAAGTCTCCTTTATATACCACTGAATGCCACTGAAAAATGACTTAATCACAAATCGATTTGTTTGTTTGTTTGTTTTTGGTACTGGGGATTGAACTCGGGTCCTTGAGCTTGCAAGGCAGGCCACCGAACCGCTGAGCTAAATCCCCGGCCCCTTAATCACAAATTGAATAAACATTTAATTGATGCTACTTGAATACATAAGAGCAAAGTCAATTATCTTTGCATTATCATTACTCATTTATCAGCTGCACGGTCTCTTGGCTTAGTATCTACCTAAAGATATTTTCATTTCTATAAGGCCTGAGTTTGAAATTTTGAACTAACTACATTGTACCCTTTTCAGAATTAGCACATAATCCAAATGCACATAACTTTCCAACTTTATAAAGCCAATGCTCCTTTCATCCAAATGTATCTCAAATATCTTCATGTATCCAAACAACATAATGATAAAACATAGCTTTTGTTCCTTATAACAATGCTGTTTGAATATAATTCTATACAATCCCTATAAAAATGCAATAATGTCTTACCATGATAAATATCCTGTAAAGAACCACCTCCACAAAATTCCATGCAAATCCAAAGTTTATCTCGCCTATGAAAAGAAAATACATACATATTATATCTTCAGGATTAAAATTGTTTGAGATATTAAGTCTCTTAAGGTTGTATGCTCTAACCCTGAAAAACCACACGAAAGCAACGTGCTGTCTTAAATGAAGCTAATTAATCTCAATGAGTAAATGGCAATATAACACATTGGATACAATTCAACCTAAGGTTTTAATGCTTAAAATACAGCAGTCATAGGACAGGCAGCTATTATCAGACACATACAAATCCATTTAGTTGAAAACCTTTCCACCCTCAGTTTATCCATCTACTCAGATTCATCACAGAAAACAGCAACTAGTCTCTATTATCACTGACAGCACTTGTCAACAACAGACAAAATATAAACGTGACCCTCTTCTCTTTCCAAAATAATCTATTAAAATTGATCACTTATTTTCAGAGAGCACTTCTCTCGTACCCATTCTAAGATATTGTAATCATATAGTCATAGGAGGAATACTTAGTGCAAAGATTCATGTATCTTATTTCTCTGTTCATTCCTTTGTACAATCATTCATTATTTTATCTATTAAAATTCACCAGGAAATACACCATTTTCAGGGTCAGAGATGGAACAGAAAGTCTCTGAACTCAGCAAGCTCTGCCTAATGCAGAAGAAAGCTCCTGCTTTACTAACATAACTGGCTCTTTCACCACTGCTTTCATAGTACTTAGAAGAATGCAAATGGGTATGTGTTTCATAAGTGAATGGATAAATGAATATCTAAGGAATAAAAAAATCAATTATATCAGGGGTCAGCAAAATATGGCTAGTGGACCAAATCTTGTCTCCTGATTTTGTACAGCTTTGGAACTATGAAACCTTTTCATATTTTAAAATGACTGCCAGAAAAATACTTCTTGACATGTCACAATTATATGAAATTCTAATTTTAGTGCCCATAAATAGTTTTACTGGAATACAGTCACACACATTCATTTATGAACTGTCTACACTATCTTCACACCAAAACAGCAGAGATGAGTACTTGTGACAGAAACAGCATAGCTCACAAAGCCAAAAATATTTACTACATGGCTCTTTATAGAAAACATATGCCAAACTTTGGATTCTGTTCTAGCTTTGATTCATGCATAATTTGAGCATGTATAAGGTACTGCGAGAAATAAAAGATGAAAATACTTAAGCAAATCAAGGGAAAGTCTTTTGAAAGATAAAACATTTGAATTGGGCCTTGAAGTTAAAGCAGGAATTCACCAGGGAGAGACAAGACCATGCAATAAAAAGAAAATTCCATATCTGAGACTAGATAATTTAGTGTGAAATAAACAAAGGTTGCCAGCTTCCTGAAGGGACAATGATCAGAAAGGAAGCTAGGATAGGCTGAGTCACACTATGAAAAGATGTGTGCTTTTCAGATGCCTTATCTAGATGACTTCTCATTTGTCAGTATCTGAAAATGTGGCATCCAGATATTAAGCATTATCTGAGTGCTGCATAAACAGTACATTACACGTAGAGCTGCTAGTCTCAAGAGTAGGTTACATGTGGTAACAGTGGGTGGATTAGCTGATCTAAGAGGTGATCTGACTTGACTGTGTGCAGTAGACCATGCAGAACACAGCAGAAACACAAGCTGTCAGAGTGCTATCAGCTAACCTGAAAATATGCAGTGGAGAGGTACCATAATTCTGGAAGAGAAAGCTGAAGAGAGTGAAAACCCCCAAAAGTAATATGAGACCATTTAAGATCTACAGTTCACAGGTGGACCACAAACAAATGAAAGAGGCCTAACAAATGACATGAAAATTTCGGTTGTAATTTCTAATACGCTAAATATCAACAGATGCAACTCACATAAATATGAGCCAGGTGCCTAGTTGCCTAGCTTTAAGAATTCTCAGAATGGGTATCTAGGGCTGGCAGATGTCTAATTTTACCTAAAATGTAGAAAGCACTTATGACTAGTGATTGCTACACTAAGAAGGTAAATCCTCCAGAGAATCTAACACTCGCCTTTATTTGAAAACCACTGCTATCAACTTAACTGAAGGCTATCATCAATTTCTTAGAAACTATATCAAACTGCTAGTTTACAGTTTGTAGTTAACTAAAAATATTTTTCATATACACAGCAGTTAAATCAGTTTTCTCTCCAGCATCACTAAAACTAAGCGAAGGACCTGTTTTTATTTGTTAAATCTCATCCTTAAAAAAAAGAATTAGAGGGGGCTGGGGATTTGGCTCAATGGTGTCGCCTGCCTCGCAACTGCAAGGTCCCAAGTTCGATCCCCAGTACAAAAACATTAGAAATTTGGATTCATGCCCCTTTACTTCTTCCATGCAGCTTATCGGGTGACCCAGTGTAACATTTCAACATGCTTCATCAGACAGTGTGACAGTGTTTGCATTGGGTTTGATCCATACCCTAGGGGCAGTGAGCTAATATTTTTAAGTGTGCTAATTGGACCCCCCCCACATGTACACACTCCAGAAGTAGCTGGTGAGCATCTGAAAGAGCCTAATCATGAACATACCCTCCAGAGGCAGCAACTACAGGGCTTGGTATATAAACTATTTTAATTTGCACTAGTGAATTTACTTGAGTTTAAGTAATGGCAGAAATTTTTTTTTTTTTGTAATAGGAATTGGAACTCAGGATCTTGCACTTGCCAGGCAGGCATGGTGCTGTGAAGCTACATCACTAGCCCTGGCAGAAATATTCTTCATGAATGAGGCTCAACTATATAGATTACTTTCACTTTGACCAGTCCATCAGCCAATATTCTTTGCACTAACTCAGGCTCCAATTTTGTATCTGGAATACAGGATTCCATGCCTGCTCTCTCTAACTGAATCCTTCCTCTATAACAGTGGTTCTTAAACTATGGTCTGAGACTCTTCCAGGGGTAAGCTAAGGTCAAGACTATTTTCATCCTAACACTATGAAAACATCTGCCCTTTGCACCCTCTTTCTCTCTTGAGAGCACAGTCGAGTTTTATAGAGGAAGCTCAAGTTGATGATGTCATCCCTGACAGCTACTATAACATGTGCTTATACAATCATGAGTTTTTTCTCATATAGTAAGATCAGTAAATATAACTCACACAAACAAAAACTCTTTGGGCTACTCGATAACTTTCTTTTGAGACAGGTCTTGCTATGTTGTTCAGGTCGGCCTCAAACTCATAGCAAATCTGCCTCCGCCTCCTTAGTGCTGGGATTATAAGCATGTGCCACTATGCTTGGCTGCTACTTAATAATTTTTAAGAGAGTGAAATAAAAGAGGTTGTAATATCAAAATATTTGAGAACCATTCACTGTTCTAGAATACTTTCACAACTGCCACACGAGTCTTTTGGGTAAATACATGTTCCATGTGTTTAAGAAACAGGCAGCTTGAGACTATACACATCCTTTGAAAAGTCCTACAAAAAGAAGTTAAATGACTGTTTCAGAGTCTGCTCAGAATTAAATGAAATTGTATGTAGATTTCTTAGTAAAGGACCTGGAATATAGCATAATAAATATCAAACTGTTTTCTACTGCTTCTGTTATAAATTATCTTTATAGTATATTTATATGTGTCATATTAAATTCCTCCAGGAACTTGAAAGTGTAAATAGCGCCACCTTTTTCTTTTCTTTTTTTTTTGGTACTGGGGATCGAACTTGGGTCCTTGTGCTTGCAAGGCAGGCAACAGAACCACTGAGCTAAATCCCAGGCCCCTCCTTTTTCTTTTTTAAATCCCCAAATCTTTAACTTTATTTTTAATTTTTTGTTTTAAAAATTAAAAACAAATGAGATGGGATTGATTTGGCATGACTTTTCACTAAAGTCATGCTAATAATTACCACTTCTTATAAGTGTTTAATTATCTTATTAATAATTTCTTCTAAATGCTGAGTAGGAATCAAGTTTGATTATCTGTATTTTCTATCAGTACTACCCGTTCTCTGAAAATTGATCGTTGCCGATTTCTAATCTTTGATACCTCTTCTATTTGCCAAAAGACATTCACCAGGGCCAAGGATTTAGCTCAGTGGTTCCACTGCCTGCCTTGCAAGAACAAGGACCCAAGTTTGATTCCTGGTACAGCCCCCCCACACCAAAAAGACATTCACCAATAGTGAATGAGAATCACATTTGCTAAATTTTCAGTACAATTTATATAAATCCAAAAGCTTAAATCATTTAAAGTATCTAGCTGCCCTGTAATTATTTCCTGTTTGATCTATGCTTCAATTCCATCTTAATAATATTTCCATACCTTTAGTTTGAAAACAATTCTCCTTGGCAGGGAAAGTGAACAGAGAGAACTCTTTGATTTCTTATTCACTATTACAATGTCTTCTACTTGAATTAGTCTTTTCCTTTTCTCCCTTTGTTGAAGTACATAATTTTCTATTCATTCTATCTAAAATGACTTTTCAGCTTAGAGGCAGAAAAAAAACAACAAAAAAACCCCAGACTAAATAAATTAATACTTTACTTTTCAGAAGCCTAACATGCTTCAACTTTATAACATTCTATTTGGTTAGAGTTTATACCAAAAATACTTGAATAGTCAGAATCTATTAGAAAAATGATTCCATCTGTTCCATGGATGTCTCTACAGTGATGATTTTGGTCATTCGCAAAGTCTAACAGGAAAGGACTTGAGTCAATCACCCAATTTTAAGTAGGGCAACAAACTGTAAAATCTTTTCCCCTAAGTTTCTGATTTGGAACAAAATTAACCACTAAGGTAAATGTTCAAGATGTTAGTATTAATTTCCTGACCCAACAAATCCTTAAAATTCTTTTTTATTATTTTGTAAAATTTTCTATCTTACAAAGAACAGAAAAATAAAGTAAGAAACTTTCCAGCTTGATATTTACTAGGGTACAGGAACCAAAATTCTAAGAACTATGCATTGATGAGAGTGGCTTATTGCTGAAACACAAATTTTATTCTTCCTAGGCTTTATAACACATCACAAACTTTTAAAAGTTTTTTTGGGGGGGTACTCAGGATTGAACTCGGGACCTTGAGCTTACAAAGCAGGCTATGGAACCACTGAGCTAAAGCCCCAGCCCTACACATCACAGACTTTTTTGTTTGTTTGTTTTTTTTGAGACAGGGTCTCACTATGTAGTTGAGACTGACCTGGAACTCACTGTGTAGCCCAGGCTGGTCTTGAACTCACAGCATCCTCCTTCCTCAGCCTCCCAAATGCTGGGATTACAGGCATGCACCAGCACGCCCGGCTCACATCACAGACTTTTAAAGTGACTGAACAACTATTATTTATACATTTTCCCAAATATACAATAAATTATGTAAAACAAAGTGTGACCAAGATCACTAGGAATTAACAGCTAGAAACACAGCTTGAGTCATCTCTCAGGTACAGCGCAGTAGCTATGCTTCTGGACCCTGTATCTTACTGAGGATTTTCTTGCTAACCAAGGCACTAACCCCAATGGTTACTTCACTGTATATATCAAAATAAAACTTTCAACCTAAACTATCAATGTGAAAAATAAAATATCAATTACCACTAGGCAATTTAATATAGCATAACATTTAATGGCAAGTCAAAGTTGAAATTTTTGGTTCGCTTTTAGATAGTTACACAAACTTTACATTTTAAAAGTTATAGGTAAACCCTCCCATCTGCTCCTTTTAACAATAAGGGGCAGCTTGGTCCTCTGGTCACAAGGTGACCTATTTCTCTTAACAATTATACTTAACAATTTTTCAGTGCTGCTTAATATTTTCCAAAGTTCTAATTCGCTCAAAACCTGAGAAAACGGGTATTAGAAAACTGATAAAATCCAAATGAAGTATCTCAGTTTAGCTATTAGTGCAGCATCATTCTTAGTTTTGACAAATGTACTATGGTTGGGTTACCATTAGGGAAAGTAAAGTAAAGGATATATGCAGAGAACTCCATACAATCTTTGAAATTTTTGGTAAATCTAAAATATTTTTAAATTATATGTTTCTTTTAAAAGGAGGGGCCCCCTCTGTGCAACTTAAGTGAGACAGCACCTTACTTAACATTTTTAAAAAGGGCTGGGAATGTGGCTCCATGAGTGCCCCTAGGTTCAACCCTCAGTACCAAACAAACAAATAAGCAAACCCATGACTGACTACAAGAATGCCTTAACTGCAATCTTTATCTTCATATCTAAGCATTCAAAAAGATATTTATTAACATGTTTCAATTAAGATCCTATTGTAAATATAAATACAAGATTTTTTTAAAAAGATCTTTCCCTTCTCAGCCCTGTCTCTGCCTCTAGAAAAAAATTTTCCAATTTAATATAACTCGAGATCACTATCCCTTTCCTGAATTACTATAACAAATGTACTACAATGAATTCAACTGAACTCTTTTGTCTTAATCACCCACATTCCAACAACATCCTCCACAGAACATATCACCTCTCTTTAATCTTAATCCCTATAGGATCTACTTAAGGCATCAAAGGTTCCTAAGAGGCATGCAACAGCTTTCTTAGCCTATTCCTAAAAGTATACAGGGCTAAGAAACACTTTAGAAGGAGCATGAAATTAAAAATCGTCCTTACCTAAAGAGAAATAACTAAGAGTTAATGGGAATAAATACTAGGTCTATGATAAGTAAAACACAAATATACATTATATATATATTAGGTGACTACCTACTTTAAAATTTATATGTCCAGAGAAAGCTTTGTCTTATCTAGTGTTCTCTTCCTGCTGCCTTCCTCCTCCTCCTACCCCTTTTCTGTTTTATAGGAGCTCAATCTCAGAACCTCGAAGTAAACACAGTAGCATGTGCCTGTAATCCTGACACTGTGGAAGGCTGAGACCAGAGGATCACAAGTTCAAGCCCAGCCTGGGCAATTTAGTGACTCAGCAAGACCCTGTCTCAAAATAAAAAAATCAGCTTGGGACAGACCCCAGAGTGAAGATCCTAAATTCAATCCCCAGGACCCCTTCCACACACAAGCACAGCTACCTTGTTGTAAAATAGCCTTTTGGAATTTAATTATAAGCTTATGATCTATTAGGAAAATTCATATGCTAAGTGATTCCCTGAGGGACAACTATGTCAATGCTAAATTATGTTTGCCCACTTTCCTCATACTTTTGGATAAATATGAAAGTGGCAATGAAGGGTATATATTTTAGGGGGTTTATACCAAGATCAAACAAACAAGCTCCTTATCCACTGTAAAATCATTTGGGAAAAAGAATCCAAGAAGTCATATTCCTTCTGAGACTAAATCTGGCCTTCCCGGACTAAGCAATATGGTATAACAGAAAGACATCAGGCTAGGTATCTGCAGAGCCAAGCTTAAGTCCCAGTCCGAACAAGTAGCTGAACAGCCCAAAGAAGTCATTTATCCAGCACTTCATTTTTGGGCTGTGTGACAAGATCTTGCAATCCTTTTCAGCTCTGACACCCTACATGCCTAATCATTAAGCATTACATATTACAAAGTTAAGTTGAGACTGGACTTCAACTAAGGAATAAGAGAAGAATCTCTACAGAAGAAAAGGACTAGACAAAAGGAAGAGTAATCACTCTTCTCGCTACCATTTGCTCTCGTAATTTTTGACAGCAATGCCACTTACAGAGTAGAATCATCATCTATTTAAACCAGTATTTCCCAATCTTAGATTATATAACAGTAAAGAATGTATTTTCACTGCAAAAATGACCCTAACTTCATCTGTTTTACTTTGGTTTCTTTGTATTCTTTTTTCCCCTAGTACCAGGGATTGAACTCAGGATCTTGTGCTTTCAAGGCAGGCACCATGCCACTGAGCTAAATCCCTGGCCCCTCTTTATATTTCTTGTATTTGGGAAAAAAATAAATTAAAACCAAAATTTGATGTTAAGCCTTCTCAAACATGTTATTTGTAAAATGGAAATAACATCTAGTATAGAGTTATTTTGCTAATAGTGTTACTGACAGATCAAATGAGGCACTATGATGGTACTTAAAACAAACAGTATAGTACTGTAAGTAGCACTAGCAATGGTAGCAGTAATAGTTAACATTCACTAAGAATACACTATGCTCTAAGCACTGTTCTTGGTATTTTATACATACATATTCATCAAATCCTCGTTATCATCCTCATTTTATGAATGAGGAAACAGAGGTACAGATAATTCACCAGAAGTCATACCACTAATAAGCAAAGAACCAAGGCTTCAAGATCACAGCCTAAGCTCTTAACTGCAACATACATTATTACCTCACTGGCAAAAACATCATGCTTATTTCACCACCTTAAGGATGCTGTATAAATGGATGGGGATATCCCAGAATAACAGGTAGGTTTTGGGTGTCTCTTAGTGCTGGAAGATTCATCAGACCATGTTTAAGAAATATTCTTATATCAATGGCCCTGGGGAAACAGAAAAGCATTCTTTTAACCTTAAGTCAGGCACAGTGGTATATACCTGTAACCCCAGGTATTTGGGAAGCTAAAGCAGGAGGGTCACAAGTTTGAGGCAAACCTCGGTGGACTTAGCAAGATGATGTCTCAAAATTTTTAAATAAAAAATAAATTAAAAAGAACTAGGTATGTATTACCTCAGTGTGAAGGCCCTGGTTCAATACCCAGTACCACAAAAATGGTAATACGAAAACTTTCTTTTTAAAAAAGCCAGCCCATGCCTGGAATGAAAAACTTTATAATGCTTCCCCAATTGAATCTAGGTAGATCATCTTAGAACCAACAGCAATAAAATGAACTATTTTGAGTGGTGATTTTATCTATTCTGGTAGGAATCGATTATTCGAACTACGAACTTAAATGATTTGAAGAGACTGTTTCTCTGATTATACAGTAACTGCCCAGGCTCTATATGTTAGGCAGTGTGTTAGTTGCTGTTTGAACCATTCTCCATATATTGAATATAATATAAAATTGGCCATTAAAGAACTCATTCAAAACGTTTAACACTGACTTACCCCTATGTGAAAAGGGTTAACAAATTCCCTAAAGTATCCAATAAACCTACTGCTATCTTTGGCTTATCACAAACTGGAAAGACAAGGGGGCGAATTTCCCCCATTCTTTTATCTGTAAGAGGAGGACTAGTGTGTTTTGTACTTGGGTCATGTGAAAATGGGAATCTGAAATTTCATCTTTGTATTGCTACAGTATACTGGATCTAAACTAAAAGAGATTTTGTTTTTGTTTGTAATACATTCTCCAGTCTTCCTTTTGGAAGAAACTGAAAAACAACTAGTTCACAGTGTTAAGACGCACAACTGTGGAAAATGATATGGGGAACCTATTTGGGTCCTGCCCAAGCAAAACAAGAGGGGCCAAAGCTGCTGTCTTTCTAAGATCAGTTTAGGACCTAGAGGAATAAATTACTGAAATAATTATAGTTCCTAGTCCTTGGGACAAAATGAAAAAAAGAAATCAGGTGCTCAATTCTGAGGCTAGAAGAACAAAACACATACATGGACTTTCAGATAAATACATAATAGGAAAATGTCTATAAGAGGCAACAAGTGGTACATTTGGACCTCTACTTCACCATGAAAAGTCAGTTTTTTTCTTGGCAGCTTCCTCATTGAAACCACATCCAGAATTTCCAAGTGATATTGACTTATGGAATTGTGTGTGATATTGGTTATGGAATTAAGATAATAGTTCATAAGTAAATACTCCATTCACATGAAAATATCCTACCTTCAAAACATAAAGGCACAGATCATGGTATCAGAGCTAACTTTATTTTGTTAAATGAATTAAGTCATAGAATCATTATCGCTTTTTGAAATGGAAACAAACAATGTACCTGAGATAGCTTCCAAAATAAGCGACAATATTTGGGTGTTTACAGTCTTTCATCATAATAATTTCTTGCTGTACAACTGCAAAGTCTTCCCCTGAAGTAAAAAACAAGCATGTTGAATATTTAGTAGGTAAAATAAGTTTCAAAATGTTTATTTCAAAACATAATAATTATACTGATGAATAAGTATAATTAATGAGTTATAAAAAAAGCATAACCAGTTAAGTAACTAACATTACTTTTAATGACAATTTCAGTCCTAATTTTAGAGAAAGTAGGATTGAAAGCATTAACAGTGATACAAAGTATAAACACTAACCCCAGGCTTTCTGGATTCAAATCCTAACTCTAAACTGTGTAAGCTTGGGCAGATTACTCTACTTCTCTGTATCAATTTCCTACTCAATAAAATAGTAATAATCTATCTTATAGGGCTGATTTAAATGTTAAGTGAATTAATATTTGGAACAGTGCCTGGAACAAAGTGCTACATCAGAATCAGAATAATTTATCAGCAAGAAATATATATTACTTTTTCCTCTGTAACTAAATAATAACACATCATAATTTTTATGCAAACAAGTAGTTCACTTAAAAGTTAGGGCAGGACTCCTTACACACTCCTAGTGTGTCAAATATACTTCCACAGGCCCTTGGTAGAGCTGAGAGGCCTACGTCAGCAGTACTGGGTTACCAGGTGGTCCACATACTCAGGCATCTCCTGTATTTAGTGCTTGCCTCCCACTGTGTTAGGATGCACAATGTCATTATATCTGAGCCCAGTCAGACAATTAGCAAATAATCTCTCTCCTGCAACTATCCAAATTCTTCAAAATAGGATTGGGCAATTCTATAGTAGAGTCACACGCTGCAGCTCCTGAAAGAACACTTGTCATAGAGAGAAACACAGTGCAGGGAATGCAAATGTGGTGAATCAGAGACTGAGTTAAAAGAGAACAAGCTCACACATAGACCAAAGTAGCCTGCATTACTAATTCAAATTTTAAAGTAATATATTCTGTGAACAGCCTGATAGAATGTACATAAGTGGCAAAGTAAAAAACAGTTTCTTAATTTACTGCTCAAGTCATTAAGCAGTTATGGGAAAGCTCAACAATTCTGGCCTTGACATTTCCTACTGGGAACAGAACCAAGACATGAACGAACCCAGCCTAGGGCCACCTGAACCTGCTATCAAAACCCACCTCACTGTCCCAGTTACCAGGGAAGATGTAAAGGAGAAGCGAAGGCATGTCAGATTCTCAGTACTGATGTGAGTATAAAATAAAAATTCTCCAAAGGGAAAATGGAACTTTTTTTTTTTTTTTTGCACCGTGGATCGAACTCGGGTCCTTGCACTTGCAAGGCAGGCCACCAAACTGCTGAGCTAAATCCCCGGCCCCTTAAAATGGAATTTTCATAGTTTCAAAAATTCAGAAGATCACCAAACTAGCATCCCCTTATAAAGTCACTCACTTCTCACCATTAAGAATACTGATTTTCAATGTTAAGAAGAAAAGTTAGAAATAATAAAGTCATAATGAGACTAATATAATTTTTCATAGGCATAGTAAATACATTGGATATTATTGTTTTTTCACCCACACTGAAATCACATTTTAAAAAACCAATGAAAGGGTCATACACAGCAAGTGTGACCTAGGCAGTGAGCCCATTTTCTTGTGCTGAATAGATGACAGAAACTGTCCTGCAGGTGTAGGCCTAAGAGTCATTAGCAGTTGTCATGCAACATCAAAAGGAGCCAATCACAAGGATAAAGTTGATCTGTGAAAAGCACTGAGGAGGAAACAGGAAAAAGAGGGTACCTAAAAGCAAAACTACAGGGAGCTTCACCCGCCTCTGTGATTTTCAGGTACACCTACCTATGCATGACTAAAAGTCCCTGCATCATTTAAGCCACCTCCAGTAGATATTGCTCTTACTTAAAACTGTGAGCATCACAAGCTGTACAGGAATCTTTGTGTATATCACAGCCCTTCTCACACCACACCCATACCTGTGTGTCTATGTTCTCACTAGAATACAAAGTCCTCTAGAACAGAACCACACCTTAACCATCTTTGTATCCTTGGAATCCAATACATAACAGAAAGAACTTTTAATTGAATAAATCTACGACAACGTATAATTCTTCACTGTGATGCCTATAAATTGAACCTATCAGCTTTTGGGTTAACTTTACTCAATTATTAGCATACTTTATGTAGTAAACAGCTTATTATTCCTTTGATATCTTTTAAAACTTTGTCTTCAATTACAACTTTTTTATGAAATGTTGATTCAAAGGACATAATTTTTTCCAACTAAGTCAATTCTGTATGACTATAGGGGTTAAATTAAATATAATATTTTATGGGGTAAAAAACCCATTTTGTTTTTATGCTTTGGTTTTTATTTTATTTATTTATTTTTTTGTATTATGTAATGTTTATTTATTTATTTTTATTTATTTTTATTAAATAACTGCATTTATTGGTACATTTTAGGGGCACAGTACAGTTACATTCATTGTTGGCATCTTGCACCTCTATATGACAGGTCTTGGTTCTCATTTTTCCCCTTGTCGCTGCCCCCGCTTCACCCCCTCCTCCCCTCCCCCTTTACAAACTTTATTTTTCCCTACCCATCCCACCTTCCCTACACCTTTAGCCCGTTTCTTCCCATTTCACAATGTCAGTTATCTCATTAGGATTTTATGTACTATTACAGTTTATTCACACCAGAGAAACTATTCAGTATTTACACGTGTGACTTATTTATTTCACTTAGGAGTATATCCTCAATATGTATCCATTTTCCTATGAATGAATCAAATTTCTCATTCTTTATGGCTGAGTAATATTCCAATTTATAGAAAAACCACATCTTCTTTATCCAGTCTCCAACTGATGGGCAAATGGGCTCCTTCCCAGTTTTAGCTATTACAAACTGTGCCACTATAAACATGAGTGTGCATACATCACTGTGATATGATTCTTTTAGTTCTTTTGGAAAGATACCCAGCAGAGGGATGGCTGGGTCATATGATCCTCTCAATAGATGCAGAAAAAGCATTTGACAAAATTCAACACCTATTCATTATAAAAGCCCTGCAAAAAATTGGAATACATGGTCTATATCTCAGCTTAATAAAGGCTATATATGAAAAACCAACAGCCAACATCATGTTAAAAAGCCAAAAACCGAAAATTTTCATGTTAAAATCAGGAATAAGACAAGGATGCCCACTATCACCACTCCTCTTCGATATAGTTCTGGAAACATTAGCCATAGCAATTAGACAAGAGAAAGAAATTAAAGCAATAAAGATAGGAAAGGAAGAAGTTAAACTGTCATTATTTGCTGACGATATGATACTCTACATTGAAGACCCAAAAAACTCCACCAAAAGACTTCTAGACTTAATTGACAGATTCAGTAGAGTAGCTGGACAGAAGGCGAACACCCAAAAATCAACAGCCTTCGTGTACACAAATAACAGACTCACTGAGAGAGAAATTAGGGAAACAATTCCTTTCACAAAAGCATCCAAAAAAACGAAGTATTTAGGAATCAATCTAACAAAAGACCTCTACACTGAAAACTACAGCACTCTGAAAAAAAGAAATCGAAGAGGATATAAAAAAATATTTTTGGTTCTTTGAGACAGGGTTTCGCTATATAGTTGAGACTGATCTCAACTCACTATGTAGCCCAGGCTGGTCTTGACCTCACAGCGATCCTCCTGCCTCAGCCTCCCAAGTGCTGGGATTACAGGTATGTGCCACCATGCCTGGCTTGTTTTGGTTTTTAAAAGTAACTGAAAATATAAATTTAGCAAAAAAAAAATGTGCAACATATACAAAGAAGCTAACTGGTTGATTTAAATAATTTTATTCAAAGCTCAGTAAGAAATATATTCCAAAGAATAGGTTTAAGAAAAAATTGCTAGCATGCTTAATTGGGGTACTGTACAGCAGAAGGGTGAACCAGAACCTTTTTCCAATTCTGATAATTTAGGCTTTCTTGAAAAAAAGTTTTAGACATTAAAATGAAAAAATCATCTTCCAGAAGATGTGGCTCCCAAAAACAGAATGGTGGGGGGCTAGGCAAACTTACAAATAGAGCACCTAGTCAATGAACCAAGAAGCGGAAACAGGTGAGATTGCCTTCAAACTCTAATCTTGCACAGAAAAGGAAATGATCAGACTAAATAGACAACCTATAGAAAGGATGAGAGAAAATATTTGGAAACCATATCTGAAAAAGGATAATATCCAAAATATAAGGAACTCTTGCAACTCAATGGAAAACAAACAACAAGTAACTTGATTAAATAATGAACAAAGTGTTTGACATATCTTAACCTGATCTAAGCACTTCAATATGTATACATACAATATATAGAAACATATTATACGTCCATAAATATACACAATGTTTGTCAATTTTATATTAATAATGCTGAGAATTTTTTTTAATGCGCTGAAGAACTTGAACTGACACCTTCCCGAAGAGATACAAATGACCAACAGGTATATGAAAGATGCCCAACATCATCAATACTTAGAGAAATGCAAATCTAAACCATAATGAGGTTTCACTTCATACCTGTTAGGACAATCCTTTATTTAAACAAAACCCGAAAACAAGTGTTGGTGAGGATGTTGAGAAACTGTATCCCTCTGCACTGTTGATAGAAATGCAAACTGATGCACCTTCTATGAAAAACAGTGTGGAGGTTTCTCAAAATATTAAGAGAAATGCCATATGATCTAGCAAGTCCTCTTACGGTTAGATGCCAAAAAGAACTGAACTCAGGACCTCAAAGAGATACTTGTACACCCTAGTTCATTGTGTCATTATTTACAATAACTACGAAGTAGAAACAACCCAAACATTTATAACAAAAAATGGCTAAAGAACATATAACACACACACACACACACACACACACACACACACACACACACACACGGATATTATTCTGCCATAAGAAAGAAATCTTATTGTATGCTAAAACATCAATGGACCTAGAGAACAAAATGCTAAACAAAATAAGCCAATCACAGAAGAACAAATACTGCATGATTCTACTTATATGAGGTACTTTAATCAAAACAGAATTGGGTGGAATAGTCACTGCCAGGACCGAGTGAAGAGGAAATGGGGAGTTAAGTGTTCAGTGGGTACAAATTTCAATCATGCAAGATTTTTGTTATAGTTGACAATAGGGAAAATTTAAATTTGGACTATGGAAAACAAACTAAGTCTGTTATGTCCACAGAAACAGAGAGGGACTATATACCTATACTCCATTTAAAGGCATTCAAGGTCAGCCTTAATTTAGCTTTTAATAAGATATATGATATCATTTAAAATACGTAATTTTGGGCTGAGGATTTAGCTCAGTGGCACCGTTCCTGTCTCTCAAATGCAAGGTCCTAAGTTCGATCCCCACTACTGAAAGTAAATAAAATATATAATTTCTGAACTTCATTTCATACTGTAGAAACAATAAATGAAATTAACAGTATTTCAATAACCCATGGCGAATACCCCAGAACTATGATTCTTTTAATCAAGTTGTCTCAAATTACCAAAGATAAGGAAATGCCCTGAAATCTACCTTAAAATGCCAGAATACAAAACCTAAAAGCTGATTTTTAAAAAGATAAGAAATTGGTTTATGTAATTAAGATATATAATTATAACTTTTTTCCTACAACCAAAGAACAAGCACTCATGCTTCAGTTTTGGAGTTAGTCAATCCCTCATTAATATAACACAGAAATACAAAAGAAGATCTAATGATTCTATTGACTTCAAAATAAATGAAAAAAATTATGACAGCAGTATTAGTATTTTTCAAGAATGAGAATAAGGAGTATGGCTCCAATCAAACACTTTGTCTGATGAGCTTATTTGTTTGATGAGCTTTAAATAACTGCTCATGAATAACAATGCTTAAGCATCACAGTTTTATAAATTGTTACTGACTAAACTTTGAATTTGGGCTCAACAACATGGTCAAGAAATTCCTAGCTGAAACTATCCTAGCACCAAAAGACCAAAATGTTCTGATTGGTGCAGCAAAGTAGTTTATGTTGGATGATTAAACACGGCTTTGGATTAAAGAAACCAAGACCCCCAGAGTGCCAAAAAGAGTTCCATTCCAATGTGGCATTTATTTTTTAATTTAAATTAATTTTATTGATATTTAATGTATACAATATAATAACATTCATTATTGGAAATCTGTACCTTTATATAATCAATCTTGGTTCTTATTTTTTCCCCATTCCCTATCTTCCCTTCAGCCCCTCCCTCCCTATTCCAATGTGATATTTCTTTTTTTCTTTCTTTTTTTGTACCAGGGATCGAACTCGGGTCCTTGCGCTTGTGAGGCAGGGAGGCAGGCAGTGGAACCTCTGAGCTAAATCCCCAGTCCAATGTGATTATTTCTTAATTTTGTTTTCCTAATGGCCCCTCTCCATGAAATTTTAATACCACAGATACTCTATATATCTGCTATGTATTGCATATATATACATATATACCTGTGCTTTATATATAAAGAGTAAGATTTTTTCACCCCGAGGAACAAATTCTACCCCCTTCTTATGTCAAAGGAATACTTGAGAAAACATTTTCTAGTATAAAAAATTGTGTCCAGACAGGACAGAGTAGCTTAACCTGAAATTCTTGACTTTTCCTATGAAGTCTCACTTTCTTATCTGGATCTAGCTCATTCCTGAAACTAAATCACTAATCAAATACATAGGGTTAGAAATGAGGGAAGAAAAAAAACTGCAGCCAAACCAAGTAGAAAGTCCTTTGTTGTTTGCTTTTGAACTTTTGAGTATTTCCACCTTTCAGTGGGTATCTAATATAGTCAGTTTCAGTCCTTAATGTGTTCTAATATATTAAAGAGTGGCTAACCAACCCATGATTAACCTTTGAGGAATATTATCAGGAATGATGCAACAATTATGCATCATGCATGATGGATGGCAATAAACACAGGGAAGCAATGAACAAATAACCAGGGGTAGGAATCTACTCAGCACTCAAGAGAAATAGGAAGTAGTGTCAGATAAATAATTTCCCTAATGATTTGCCACTCTGATGAAAGATAATGAGGCAGAAAGTGCCTCTCAGTTATCTCTCAGGACAGAAAACTAATGTCAAAAGCTGACAGAAAATAATATTCTTAAAATTTAACTCTGGAGATTCATGGAAAAATAGTAGAATGAGGACTTAGTGGTACCTTGTCACACCTTAAATTTTGTTCTATAATTAATACATGTTGGTCTCATGGCAACAAAACACAATACCTCATTTTCCCACTGTGAATTTCCCTGCTTACCACTCTGTATTTTTCATTGTATTGGGGAGACATAGATTTCCCCACTTAGAAGAGTTTCTCCTATGAATTATCTATCTAATCATTCAACTGTCTGCTTTAATATTGATAAATAATTGGTGCTACAAACAATACTATAAATGAGTACTATAAATAATACTATAAAATTCTGACTTTAAATCACTAGTAATTAGATCCAAGAGATTCATTACATAGACAATTAGAAGACCATATCAGAATTGGAAAGAAAAACCCATTAAGTATATTATGCATGAGCTATACATGTGGGCACCTATACATGTGAGCAGCTATACATGTGAGACCTGTTCTGCCTGCCAGCTCTGACATAAGCGCTCATCTTCATCATTTTTAACTCAAAATGAGTCTCAAGAGTTGGCAGTGTTCCAGCCCAATCAGGCTTAATAACAAAAGCAAACCTGTAATCTCACAAAATCATGTTTAGTGACCCACTGCAATTAGGAAAACTGCCTACCAGAGCAATCTTGGGTCATCTCAACAAACAAGGGGAAAGACATTTTTTGTAAAACAGCAGTCTAAGAATAAGGTAGACCTAAGGTGAAATTTAATACAAAGTAGTACTGGGCTGCAAATGAACATAAAGCCCTCTTTTCTTATGAACTAGAAAGAAGGATATGGGCACTGTGTCCAAAAACCTCTTATCTGAATCTGGGTTAGAAATCAATACCTTTGTCAAAGTTACTTTCAGATCTTATCCGCCCTTGTCACTGTGTATTTTATTGTAGACATCCTAATGAGTAGAAGTGGTATCTCGCTTGGCTTTGATACACATTTCCCTAGAAACTAATGATGTTGAAAACCTTTTCATGTATTCATCAGCCACTTGTGTGTGTGTGTGTGTGTGTGTGTGTGTGTGTGTTGTGTACATGCACAGATTGCATATGCACTGAACTATGTCTCGAGCTCTTTCTTATTTTTTACTTTGAGATCATTCTAAATCACTAAATTGCACAGGCTGGGCTTGAATTTGCAATCCTCCTGTATCAGCCTCCCAGAATGCTAGGATTACAGGCATGCACCATCACTCCTAGTTTGTTAATGACATTATTTTTCTTGACAGATATTCTTACTTTTGATGTAATACAGTTTATCTAGCTTTTCTTTTGTAACTGATACTTCTGGAAAGCATCGCCTAACCCAAGATTTTGAGATGTATTCCTATGGTTCCTTTATAACAGTTTCAAACTTTCAGTTCTTCTATCTTTTCAGTTCTTTTAGATGTATAATCTGTTTTGAATTAATTTTTGTGCATGGTGTGAGGTGGGGTCCTTTCATTTTTTTGCGTGTGGATATCTAGTTGCTCCGCTCCCCCATTAAAAAGGCAATTTGTTCTTCCACTGAGTTGTCTTGGCATCACATGAAAAATTAATTGATCACAAAAGTAAGGGTTAAGTTCTGGACTCGTTTCTGTTTCACTCATCTGTTCCTCCTTGCACCAGTAAGCCTTCCAACAGTGTTCTTTCAAGACTGGCTCTTCTAGGCCCCTTACATTTCCACATGAATTTAAGGAACAGCTTGTCAATTTCTATAAAAGAACAAGCTGGTATTGCGATAGAAATTGGGTTCAATTTATAAATTAATGTTGGGAGTAATGTCATCTTAACAACATTAAGTTTTCCAATCTATTAATATGAAATGTCTTTATATTGAATCTTCCATTTATTGTAACAGCTCTTCTAGGCCCCTTACATTTCCACATGAATTTAAGGAACAGCTTGTCAATTTCTATAAAAGAACAAGCTGGTATTGCGATAGAAATTGGGTTCAATTTATAAATTAATGTTGGGAGTAATGTCATCTTAACAACATTAAGTTTTCCAATCTATTAATATGAAATGTCTTTATATTGAATCTTCCATTTATTGTAACAGTAT
>NW_022900914.1:18927749-18950297 GCF_012274545.1 Fukomys damarensis
TTTTTTTTTTTTTTTTTTTTTTTTTTTTTTTTGGTACCGGGGATCGAACTCTGGTCCTTGCTCTTGCAAGGCAGGTGTGGGAACCACTGAGCTAAATTCCCGGGCCAGCCTTGTATATTTCTGAAATAAAAGACATCCATATTAGAAAGGAAGAAATAAAACTCTATTTGCAGATTACATTATCTTATATGTAGAAAAAACTACCAGGATTGGTAAGTTCAGCAAAGGTGAAAGATATGCATATAAAAGTCAACTGTTATTCTATACACAGAATGAATATTCTGAAAATTAAGAAAATAATTCCAATTAAAACAGGATCTCATTGAACTGATGTTGGGCAACTGCCATGGACAATAATGCTAATGACAATAACAATTTACAAAAAAAAAAATTTAACAAAAGAAATGCAAGACTTGCACAGTGAAAACTACAAAACATAAATCTCAAGAACAGTATGTAGCTGGACATGGTGGTGTGCACCTGTAATCTCAACACTTGGGAGGCTAAGGCAGGAAGATTGCCATGACTTAGAGACCAGCCTGGACTAAACAGTGAGACCTTGTCTCAAAAAAAAAAAAAACAAAAAACCCAAACCAAACAAAAACAAAAACCCCCACCAAAATCCAGTGTGCATTCTGCTACCACTGGATGGAATATTTTACAGATGTCTATTAAGTCTTGTTAGTTTAGACTTATTTCTCCTCTCTCTCCTTTCTTTTGTGTTGCTGGAGACTGGACCTTGCTAGACAAACACTCTACCACTGACCTACAGGCTTAGCTCAGTTTATAGTTATTTCCATTGCCTTTTTGATCTTCTGCCTAGTTCAATCAATTACTAAAAGCAAGGTATTAAAATTTCCAACAATTGTTGTTCAATAGTTTATCCCTCCAACATGCCAATACAGAAGTACTGTTTCCTTTCAAGTCTATTGATCTATCACAAAGCTTACATATTCTTGATCTGTTATAAACAGTAATTTAATTTCAGAGGTTTTCATAGTGAAATATTAGCTTTATTGCAAATTCTGTATATTGTTATGAAAAAGAAAAGAAAATAATACATTCATTTAACCACAAAGCCACAAAAATAGGTTAATTATTCTTATCCTGTGGCTTGCAGCCCCACACTTTTGACTAATAGAACATGTCACAGTACTCAACCTGGACTCAAGAAGCTTTCAGATCTACTTTCTAACTTTCATCATTTACTACTCACTTATATCCTGAAATGTGTGTGTGTGTGCGTACACATACACACACACACACACATACCATTAGACTTCAAAACTCTCCAGTATGACAGCAAAATAAAACATACCCCAAAACTCTGCAAAATGGAGGAGGTGGCAAAGAAAAAGTCTTACTGAGCAACCAAATAAAAAGTGTGATTGGGTGACATGTGTTTTATGTATATTGTTACTATAAAATTATAAATCTCACTGCTTCTCTTTCATAAGAAGTACATGTGGGTACATTCATCACCTATTGGGCCGAAATGTCAACAGCACTAACACCAATGAGATTGGACACTTTCTCCACCTTCACTGCTTTCAAATACCTCTTGCCCATTCTCTACCAAAATCCCTGTCCTGTCCTTGAAGTGCTTGCAATCACAGTGGATCACCTCTTGGCCCTCCTCACTGCTGCATTTCTGGAGATCTTATCAGATGCTGATATACAGCACCTGGCTCATCCTCCGCCTCTCCCATTACTACTTTACTTTATTTTATCCCATTACTTCATTTTGATGAATCTCAAAAACGATCATCGGAATGCCCAGGTCTCCTGAATAACTGGCCTGTTCAGCTACAACAATCCCTACTTCACCCATTCTTCACTCTCAGGGATATAACTTAAATCTTGTCATCCTTCATAAATACACCACCTTTAAAGGGCTGTTCAAATCTTCCATTCACACTGTCACTTCCACTCTTTCCAGCTAAATGACTTGAATTCTTCCACTCCAATGTTTCTATCTCAAGACTGATCTCACTGACCGATTCATTTTTACTATGCATACCACCTTCCTGTTCTTACTTTCCTTCTCACTCAGCTCAGATTCCATGGGTCAGAGCTATAACCACTCCTTTACAGACACTCTGTTATGGTTTGAAAGTCTGTCCCTTCCAAAACTCATGCTGAAATTTAATTGCCACCATAACAAGATTATGAGGTGATTAAGCCATGAAGGGGTGGGATTAACGCTGTTAGAGAAGGAAGAGGATCCAACATGGTCTCTTTACCCTTCTGCCACTGAGGACACTGCATATGTGTGCATGCACACACCTGTGTATGTGCCTGTGTGTGTGTGTGTGTGTGTGTGTGTGTATATACACATGCAAGCAATTGTGAGTCCTCTACCCCACGCCACCCCTCCCTGCTCTGCTCTCCACACCAATCCTCCCCATTCCCCCCAGTGCAGCACAGAGAGCATTCTACAAGAATTTTGGCTTTCAGAGCCTCCAGAACTGTGGAAAATAAATTTCTGTTCCTTATAAGTTAACCAATGTCAAGTATTCTATTATAAATAAACAGACTAACATAGTAAAACACATTCTTAAATCCCAAAACCTCTCTCCTGCATGCAGAAGCGCGCACAGACACAGAAGACAGACAGACTGAGGCCAAGACCAAGACTGCGATGAGAAACAGAGACAAAGACCAAGACAGAGTGAAACAAACTTTGCCATTCTCCAAGATGCCTATTCCACATGTTTATCTCTCATTAAATCTCTAGTCATTCATCTGGTTCTGGGCGGATAACCACATCCTATATGTTGAAAAAGAAAATGAATACAATCCTGTAAGAACCCACCAATCTACCTGCAAAAGTACTCATGCTGTCTTCTTGCAATTCATCACTTGTCTCTGATCTTAGACCTATATCTCAGATTCCCATCTTTCACCATCTTCTCAAACTCTTTATTTCCAGAGTTGCTCTTATTAACTTCTGCAATATCAATCTGTCTTTTCTCCACTGGTCATTCCCACTGACACAAAACCCAAGTTAGCATAAAGCATGCTGAAATAGCCTTCATAAACTGAAGACGCCTTTCTAGCTAATGCTCCATTCCCTCATCTCTCCGTTTCAACAAAAGGCCCTGAAAGCAGACTCTCCTGCTATCTCTTCTACTTTGTATTCTTTCCTTAACTAGCTTTACCAGTCTATTTGTACCTGATTCTATCTATTAAACTCACCAATGCCAATGCTCAACTTTCAGTCCTTTTCTTCACACAGTTCAGCATCATCTGACAGTCTACATGCCCTGCTTTCCTAAAATACCTTCTTCTATGGTTTTCCATGACAAAATATCCATCCAGTATGTTTCTTAGCTAAGTGTAACTGGTTGAGTTACTCTTGAGTGTTTTTTCTGCAGGGCTCCTTCTGTAGCAGACTGCTAATTCTGGAATTACCCAAAGTTCTAACCTTAGCTCAGCTTTCTCTTCTTTGTACTTTCTTCCAGGTGATCTCATCCCTTTTCACAGCTTTAAGTACCATTTATACCCTGATGACTTTCAAGTTTGTATCTCTACTCTACCTTGTGGAGTTCCAGATGCATGTATCAAACTGTCACTGAATATCTGACAGAAATGTAAAAATATATACAACAAAACAGTACTGTTGATTCTACTGACTCCACATTCAGGCCAAAAATTCTCCCAAAGTTTTCCATTATGTTCTGAATAAAATCTAACCTCCTTACCACAGTACTCAAGACCATCTCTAATCTAGGCCTTATGTAGTTTTTCAACCCATGTCAATTTGTATTCCTACTGGCTCCTAATTGCTGGCCTCTGTCCTCAAACTTCTTATGCTCATTCTTATTTCAGAGCACTTTCCTTTTATTACCTGGAATATTCTTCTCCCAAGACTGTCAAATGATTGTTTTTTAAGAATAATTATTCAAATCTCAATCCAAATGTCTTCTGCTTTGAGAGGCATTTCCAGACCACAATGATTGCTAAAGTATTCCCCACTCACTTTCAACTGCATCAGCTTATTTTTTTTTCTTTTTATTGAGTTTATTGGTACAATCTAGGTATACAATACAGTTACAGTCATTACTGGGATCTTGTACCTTTACATGACAGGTCTTGGTTCTCATTTTTTCCCCCTTGTCCCTGCCCTCCCTTCACCTCCTCCCCTCCCCATTTAAAAACACTTTATTTCCATTTTTTCATTTTCTCATATTTTTTTCTTTTCCCTTATTCCCTTTCCCCTACACTTTACATCACCTTATTTTAGAGCATGAGATTATCTTATTTTCATGCTTCTATAATTATTATGTCTCTTTCAACTAAAATCCAAGCTTCTCAAAGTTAACACTCATCTGCCTTATTTAACAATATTTGCCCAGCATCCACTCCAGTGCCTGGCATCTAAGAGACAACAAATAAATACTAATTACATAACTGACATAAACGGTCTTTACAAAATAAAAGGGCCAAAAAGTATATGGGGAAAAGGGAGAGAATATCAAACTACTAGATTCACAGAGATGCTAATTAACAGTAAGAGCTCAATTTTTGCTCAGTAGTAAACATTTTATTGTAATGATATCTTTGTAAACAAAGGCATAAAAAAAACCCTGGAAATTTCAGGTACAACCCTCCTAGCATATAGTATTCCTAGTATATCTCTTCCTAGAATTTTTAAAAGTGCATATCCTTTGACTAGCTGGAATTTATGATAAAATAATCATGTGTACAACAAAAGACATCCCTATAGGAAATCAGTAGGGATTGGTTAAATAACTACTTTATGCAACTGAATACTCTTGCAGCCAACTAAAAGATGCTCATGTAGAAATGTTAACATGGAAAATATTCATGATATAGTTTTTCAATGAAAATAAGCAAATGTATACAATACACCTCTTACATCTATAAAATACCAAACATAGATACATGTATTTGTACCTGTGGGGAGCCTGGCCAGGCCTGCTACAAGTCTGAGAACATAGTAAGAAATGGAACATTAAAGCACAAGAAGGTATCATGGTAATTAACTGCCTTTTCCAACAGCAGTTACATCACTGCTGAATCCTAATAACGTCCCTTGCCTCCGACCTGATGGTGGAAATGGTGACAAGACAGGTCTTCAAGGCTGACAGATTTTCATGGCACTGGCCACCCAATATGGATCACTTCTGTGAGGCTCTGGGGAAGCGCTGCCATTCAGGGAGCTATGCCATTCACTGCTTTCTTATCTTATTCATCCTTTGCAATGCCTGTTTATAGGCCTAGCAGTATTCAAACATATTAAGCTGTAACTGAATGTGTTAGGAGGTGAAGCCTGATAGGTGAGTCACTGGGGATATAGTCTATATCTGAAGGGTATAGTTTTGTCCCTGCCTCCTCCCTGTGTCTCTGCTTCCTGGGTACCCTGAGGTCAGCAGCTTTCCTCAACTACCATGCCATTTTTGCCTAGGAGCCAGCCAACTATGAACTGAATCCCCCAAAACCATAAGCCAAATTAAGCCTCTCCTCCCTTAAGTCATGGTGTCAGGTGTTTTGTTCCAGGAATGGGGAAGCCAACTAAAACACAAAAACACCTGGAGAAAATCACGAAAGAGTTGACAGTGGTTATATAAATGATACAATAATAAATGACTTTGGTGTCCCCTTTTAATTGTGTTTTTTTACTTTTATTACAGTGATCAAATATTGCTTTCACAAATTTAGTACAAAAAAGGTAGACTGATGGTTAATCAAAGGATACTGAAGAAAAGCAATATAATTTAAGGCCACAAGAATAAGGAGTCACAATGAGACACCTTTCAACTAACCTTCCACTTAAAACAGTTTTATCAAAATGTCTCAAGTTTTCATTGAACTCAAATTTGTTGAGCTTTTTTTAAAGGAAAAAGTAATAAGGTGCAAATTCTTAAAACCTATCACATCACACTTGATATTTCAGATTTGATTTTAGCTAAGAAATAGAAGACTGGCCAAAAAAATTCTAATGTAGAGAACTGTGTAACATTTCCCATGAAGTAGTCCTTTCCCATCCTAAATCCATACAGATTCTACTCAATTTTCTAGAGCTAATTATCAATGATACCGGGAGGCGATCAGCAAAATCCAGATTACACTAAGGAGAAATTCTATATGACAAATGACCAAGTTTCTTCAAGAGAAAACTTAAAAGAATAAAGACAAAAAGAGACAAAGGATATATCTACAAACATAGAAGAAATTTGAGACTGGGCTGGGGATTTAGCTCAGTGGTTCTGCCGCCTGCCTTGCAAGTACAAGGACCCGAGTTCAATCCCCAGTACCAAAAAAAAAAAAAAAAGAAAAGAAAAAGAAAGAAATTTGAGACAAATCAACTATCTCTATGTGTGGAAATCATTATTGTTTGGGACAGGAGGTGTGGCTCAGTAGTAGAATGCTTGCCTACCATACATGAAGCCCTGGGTTTGATCCCCAGCAGCTTTCCCAAATAGCTTTTGTATTGTGGTTATATATTTTAAAATCACGTAATTCATTCATTCCAAGTGTACCATCCAGTGAAATTCACCAAGTTTTACAGTCATCACTGTAACTCAATTTTAGAATATTTCCATTACTTCCATAAGATTTCTCATGCATGTTAGCTGTTAATCTATCCCTCTGCCTCCAACTCACCAGCACACACTAATCCACTTTCCAATTCCAAAGATTTGTCTTTAGTTGAACATTTCACATAAAACAATCCCATAATATGTATGTAGTCTCTTGTCTAGCTCCTTTCACTTTAACACATTTCTTCAGTTAATCTAGGTCATAGCAGGTATCAGCAGTTTTTAAAATTATAAAATAGTATTATTATACTGTATGCAATCACCAGTTGACAGACAGTTAAAATGATTTCAAGTTTGGGATATTATGAGTAATGCTGCTATGAGCATGCATATGTTAAAGTAGTTGTGTGAGCAGATAAACAAGAATGGAACTGCTGAGTCATTATGGAAAATTTTATGTTTAACATTTTAGAAAAGGGCCAAAGTGGTGGCACCATCTTACACTTCCCTTCAGGGTTGTATGAGGGTTCTTGTCTGTGGTTATGTTTTAAGTTAAGCTCTAGGGATACTTACTGAAATATTAAGGGCTGGAATGACAGGATATTTGGGATCTGATTGAAAATAACTGTGAGTGGAGGAGGGTAGTTCTTATACATGAAACATGGCTGGTCACAGCTTGACAAGTGTAGCAGAGGTAACAGTAATATCAGACACTTCCTATGGCAAGTACTAAGCGCATGTTAGCCCACTTAATCCCTATAACCTGAAGCGGAAGCTACCACTAATATCCCCATTTCAGAGATAAGAAAACAATAGGTCCGGAAAGCTTAGGCAATGTGTTCAAGTTCAAACTAGAATCAAAATAGGCCACAAGAGCCTATGCTCCTAACCACTGAGCCAAATGGACCAACAAGTAAACACTTCTCCCAAAATTCAAGCAAAGACAAAGAAGTTAAATATAAAAATTCAAGTGGTTTCTATAAGAATGTTACGTAGAAAATCCAATGTTAACTAAATATAAATATATACATACATTTTGTAATAACCCTTGCTATCTCTGGGTGGTACAATATGAATGATTTTTATTCCTGTTAGTTGTATATTCTACTTTTAATACACTAATATATTGATATTGAACACTTGGCAGTGTTAGAGATTGAGAGCATAACAATTCAAACATTATACAAATTAAAACATATACTGAATGAATTCTATGAGACACAGGAGAAATTTGATTAAAACTTGGAGACACAGACAAATCCAGAGTGACAAGTTAGCTGTTTTAAGTACTGCAGCAGATCTCCTTAAGGGGAATTATCTTAAATCATTCTGGGTTTTGGGGTGGCTGCCCGAAGGAGACACTTGGCTGATTTGAGGGATTGAGATATATACAAATGACTTCTGACTAGAATCATTTCATCAAATAACATAGGCACTTCTTGATTAAAAATGAAGGCCATGCTTTAAATGTGAAATCTTTAATTTCTCTTCTTACCTCAGATTTCATCAACTTCAAATATCCTTCTTAAATTTCTAAAACTTGAAGAGTAGAAGATTTGGGGAAAACAAAGAAAATCTGTCTTGTAATATTAGAATATAATTCGACTGTATAAAATCTTTAAATATGTATAGTGCTTTTTACTCAATATATTCCAGGGCGGTTTGCTCATAATCAACACATCCTTAAAAGTTCTTCTTAATAGTACTTCTAAAAACTTCACTAATGAGATCTAAATCAAGGGTAGGCAAACTTTAACAATAGGTGGCCTGGTTTTCTAAGAATAGTTTTTCAGCTAAGATTTCTTTTTACATTTTGGGAGGCAAGGAGAGGAGTAGGAAGCAAAGAACTGTATATGAAGACCATCACTGGCATATTAAAACAGCATCTGGCCTTTTACAGAAAATGTCTGCTCACCCTTGAAAAATCTCTGAATGGATTTCTGTTCACACTGGTGGTAAAACCTAAAGGCCCTCTAACTGCTGTGGAACTCAGGCTAGACACTACTACAATTACATACAGTAGGTGGGAGAAAGGGTTGGAAGAGGATTCTGAGAAAATAAACAAGACTGAGCAATTAATTCAGAAGGACGTGGGTTTCATGGGAGGTAAGGGAATCCAAAAGCAGACTATAGTTAACACAGAGAGAATGTATGCAGTAGTCCTAGGGACTTCAAAATAAACTACTCAAGTCAGAGGTGATTACTGCACAGGTATAGAACTAGGACTACTGAGAAAATGAGTCTCAGCACCTTGAATTTACATGCCCACATTCACAGAGCAAAAAGGTGGGAGATCAAGAACTAGCCAGTGGTGGTAGCAAGCACGCCTCAACAGGATGTTATCACTGAAGCTCTAAAAGGTTAGCTATCTCTGAACTAAACTCCCAAATCTCAGTTCAGTTCTTTCTAATACATTACTCTGCCCCCTCACTACAGGACAGTGTTATCCTGGAAATATACCACTATTAGCTGTCACAATTTAGCTATTGAGTTCAAATAGAACCAAGACTCTTAAGGAGCTCCCCTCACGTTCCCAGTTATCAGTTACTTTCAGGAAAGAATTGAGCAATGTGTTATACTGGCTTTAAGGAGATGGAGGAAAGAGCAGACAATCAGTTTTATTTCCTAGAAGATGTTAGGGAAAATAAGAGAATGTTGACCAAACATTAAAATAAGCTTTAAGACATCCAATAACTTTCTAGCAATCAGACATATCAAATTTTAAATAATTTACCTGGTTCCAATTTTATCACTTTAATTGCTGCTAATTCACCAGTGTTAACATTCCGTGCCTAAGAAAAAAAAAAAAAAGGAAAAAGATTATTGTGATAAAGCCTTTCAGAAGAAGCTTTATAAAATGGTATGTTAACTTAGTGCTTATTTTCAAATACAGACATTTTTAGAACAAAAAAATAGATAAGTGATTTATATTTACAAAGTAAACAGTACTACATCCTTAACAATAAATTTCAGCATTAATTCACATATAAACTTAGTATTGGCAATAGTTAATACATAGGCCTTAGTATGTTTGTGCCAGACACTATACTGGTATTTATATTAATTCATTTTAATCCTTACAGCACTCTTCGAGGTAGGAACTAATATTACCATATTGCAAACAAGGAAACAAGCACAAAAAAGGCAAAAATCTTGTCAAGGTCATATACCTGGTAAGTGACAGTGATGGGATTCAAACCCAGGCAGTATGACTTCAGAGTCTGGGCCTTTAAACATTACACTACAAAACCATTCATTCAAAGCAGGTAAAGCTTTTAAGTTGATTAATTTGGTCTTAATTTTTTCATTTAAAAAACTTACAATATAAGATCTGGGAATTTAGCTCACTGGTGCCGTGCCTGTCTGGCAAGCACAGGTCCTAAGTTTGATCCTGAGTTCCAAAAACTAAAAACCAAAAAACTTACAATATGAAAGTATAATGCAACTACATTATTATGAAAAAAAAGCCCCCACGTATTCTTTTAATTCCACCTGATAGTGCAAATAAGACAAAAATATGCAGTACTGGGATTGAACCCAGGGCATCATCCATACTGAGAGAATACCTACCACTGAGCTACACCCTCAGCCCTTTTGTATATTTTATTAAATTATTTCATTTAGACATTTAGTTTCCTCTCTTGTTATAAAGCTCTAAGGCTCCTTAAAGCATGACTGCCACAAAAAGAAAAACAGGCAAAATTTTAATGTAGTATAGTATAGAGATAGCATTTGAAATCATTTATGAGAGGATACATTTACTCAGTGGTTTTCAAACTACTGTGGCAGGACCCCTCATCACAAAGGAATGTGGCTGGGCCACACAGAGAAATGCAGTGGGGGCCTTCTCAGAATAAAGGAAGACAATGTGGCATAATTACTTCCTATGTACACAAATGGACTGCACATCTTTTGGATCTGACCTTTTATTCACTGTCATCCCTTGTCCCTAACCGTACTCAGGTCTCTAACTCTGGTTTTTGTTATTTCCCTTCCGAGACTACCCTGGCTGGCTGGAAATGTGGCGAGAGATACCTGCTAGCCCTCCTTTCTGTTATGGGTAGGATGTTTTGCTGTATTGGCTGTTTTTATTAGGTGCCTCATTGGTAGACCTGAGCTCCCTATCACATGACCCACATATTCGAATAACCAGGCCAGGCCAAGGAATCACCTGGACCTTACTATACCATACCCACTTCTCACGCCAGGGAAAAGTCCCAGGGACCTACAAACACAATAAGACCACCTATTCTGTCTGCCAACAGGTGAGCCAATGCATTTATTTATATCTGCAGTACTCTCCAACTGAGGAATGGCTAGAGGTCCTACACTCCCATGAGGGGCAGTTAATCAGCAAAACCCAGATTATTGATCCCCACCTGCCAGTATCTGTGCAGCTATTCATAGAAACAGGTTCAGAATTGTGGAGGTCTACTGTAGGAACAAGAACACAAGCTGAATGATAAGTACATGTGTGAACAGGCCTTGCCCCAATCCACATGTTATGGTGGCTGCTGGGCTTACTAACTCTATTGGAGCTGTGTCACAGGGACACTTGTAGGGTAATGGTTGTGGCTCCTCCAAGAGTGGGCTGCCACTTATAGCTGTAAACTGGTAATCTGTAACCTCATTAATTTTACTACCTTTAATCCAGGAGACCAAAAATGGAAAAATGGCCTTGGGACACACACACACACACACGTATATACACACACATATACATACATACACACACACTGACCCAGGAACTGTGTTGTACTTCAAGATGGTTATGATCTCACTCCTAGCCTCAACTCACAAGGTCTTTTATGAGGCAATAGAAAGCTTCCCTATTTCAGTCACAAAAAAAAACTTGTTTCTACCCTTGGCAGAGACTATAGTCCAGACCCTAAAAATTTTTTTTTGCTATGTATGTATGTGGGGGAACCAACATGGGAGATCAATGGCCATGGGAGGCTAGAGTACTAGATTCCTGAGAACCCTACAATGAAATAGGTATGATGCCTTAGTCCTATCACAGGAGTCTGGCTCCTCAAAAACCTCAACTATTGGGGAAAACTGTCTTTCCTATTGGGGAAGAAGGTTCACTGTCCCTGTTAGGAAGCCTAACATGCCTAGCCAAAGATTTTATAACTCAACCACCCAGAAAACCCTATGGTGAGGGTTCCCAGATCACCAGGAGCCAAATCTTCACCCATTATCCAACTGCGCTTATCTCTGGGGGCCTGGGGGTAACGCTGACATGGACATGGAATGGTGGGCCCCAGGTATATGCAGAAGAACATATACTGTACTCCTAACAAACTGGTCAGGGTCTTGTGTGTTAGGAATGATCTGTCCATCTTTCTTCCTACTTCCTCTTGCTAGGGGAGAATATCTAGGAGTCCAGGTGTATGGGGACAGAGAGACCCAAAGATAAAGACAGACCCCATGAGTTGGCAATTTGAAAGATGAATGGACTCCCACACAATTAATCCGATATCATGGCCCTGCCACCTGGGCAGAGGATGGGTCCTGGGAATAACACATCCCCATTTACATGCTAAATGGCATAATTGGACTGCAAGAAGTTGTGGAAATTATAACTAATGAAACTACCAAAGCCCTTAACTTGTTAACCAAACAGCAAACCAAAATGCGCAATGCTACTGAAACCACTTGGTTGGGGATTTAGCTCAGTGGTTCTTCCATCTGCCTCGCAAACGCAAGGTCCCAAGTTTGATCCCTGGTACCAAAACAAAAACAAAACAAAACAACAAAAACCAAAAAAACCACTTGGCCTTAGATATTTCTTTCTTGCTTCAGAGGGAGGAGTTTGTAGAAAGTGTAACCTGAGCAACTGTTGTCTACAAATAGATTATGAGGGAAAAGTCACAGAGATCACAGACCAGATGAGAATGACTGTTCATTGTCCGGGAATCCTGGGGCGTTGTTTGGAAGATGGTTTTTGAACCTTGGGAAATTCAAAATCCTAATAGGTGTTGTGCTCTTAATTTGGGGAACTTGTCTAATCCTATCCTGCCTAGCTCCTGAGCTCCCCTGTCTCCAGTCTGACTGAGGCACTGGACAAAAGAAAAACAGACACGCACATGATGATACCACAGAAATATAAACCTTTAAACCAAGATGGTGCTCTCTGACCCAAAACAGGGGGTCCAAGCATCGAAGTGGGGAATGTGGCAGGACTGCTCCCAAAGAAATGCAGTGAGGGCCTCCTCAGAACAGAGGAAGACAATGTGACATAATTAGTTTCCATGTACACATGTGTGGTTCTAGCATAGTCTGTTGTATGGATTGTACCCAATCAAGAGGTAGTTACCATATAAGGGAGACAAAGACACCAGAACTGTATAAATTCTGTCATGCCTAGGGCTCTGCGTTTGGATGTTAATCGAGTCAGTGCCAGCTCAAATAAACGCTATTTCTTAGAAAGAGCCTCAGTGTCTTGTTTCACTGTATGAGAATCCTGCTTCACTACTCCCTGAAACTTTCTTGAGGAGCAGTGGTGAATATGGAGGTAGGATGTGATAGCTACCTAGGATTAGCTCTCATTCTTCACTTAAATTACATTGATCTATTTTGCATATTGAGGTTTTCATCAGCAAGCTTTGAACTAAAAGGTCTGTACCTTCTTCACTGAGAGAAAGCCTTTTCCCTGCCCTCTCCTTCTAGTAGTAGTGAATTTCAAATCTTATCTTCCCTTTGTATTTTATTTTGATACAGCGTCTAAGATGCCCAGGCAGGCCACAAACTTGCAATCCTCCTGCCTCAGCCTCCCTATAGTAACTAGGTTTACAGACATATTCTACCATGCCTGGCTCACAAACTAAATGCATTTTTGCAAGCCCATATTTAAAATAAAAATAATTTAGCTAGGTGTGGTGGCGCATGCCTGCAATCCCAGCACTCAGGAGCCTGAGGCAGGAGGATCGCTGCAAGTTTGAGACCAGTCTGGGCTACATAGTGAATTCCAGGACAGTCTCAACTACACAATGAGACCCTGTTTCCAAAAAAATAAATAAATAAAATTTTAAAAAAATAGTAGATTGCTGGTATTACAACTGTATATATCTAAATAAGCAGAGCCTGGCATGGTGGTGCACGCCTGTAATCCCAGCACTTGGAAGGCTGAGGCAGGAGGATCACTGTGAGTTCCAGACCAGCCAGGGCTATGTGAGTTCCAGGGCAGTCTCAACTCCATAGTGAGACCCTATCTCAAAAAACAAACAAATAAATAAATAAGCAGAAAGTGTTTTTCAGTTTGTATAAATACAGCATTATTTGTTAATTTAAAAGGCTTTATAACTGGATCAGAATTTTGAAAATGATATTTTAAACTGTGAACTGAAACATACATTTTCATGTCAAACAGTGATACAGTACGTGAAATTGTGTGAACACAAGAAAATTCACTTGTTACCAGGATTTTTCTTGGCTGCCTCACTCTCTTACTAATGGATTAATGAAGATCTGTAAATCATCTGGCAATAGCTGATAATGCCATTAACAAAGGAATCTTTCAGGTTGGGATTTAGCTCGGTGGCGCTGCCACCTGCCTAGCAAATGCAAGGTCCCCAGTTCGATCCCAGGTAGGAAAAAAAAAAGGAACCTTTCTAATAACTGGGCAAAAGAAATATAAGACTATCAATGAAGATATGAGGCACAAACATCATTAAATACAAAATTTAACCTTTTAACTAAAAAAAAAGGTATTAAAAGAACTCCATTACAGCCGGGGATTTAGCTCAGTGGTTCTGTGGCCTGCCTTGCAAGCGCAAGGACCTAGTTCAATCCCCGGAACCCCAAAAAACAAAAACAAACAAACAAAAAAAAAACCACCCCATTACAAATAGAAAATATATATATATAATTTAAAGGGGACATTCATTTAAAAATTATTCCTTCAAATAAAATCCCCATAAATGATAAACATAGGGGCAGCAGTACAAACCAGGTCTGAACATTTATTTCAAATTAAATGCGAGGGCCGGGGATTTAGCTCAGTGGTTCTGCCTTGCAAGCGCAAGGACTGAGTTCGAACCCCAGTACCCACCCCCCAAATCAAATTAAACTGAAATTCCCACTAAATGAGATAAGTTTCAAACTGTGCTGCATGAATATCTGTTCCTTTCTTGAGGACAAATACATAAATGATGAACTAGAGTGCCATTTGGGGAACATCTGTAAAGGAAGGTGGAATATACCTTCGAACATTCAAGTACCTCACTTCTACGTCAGTCATAAAGCTTCTCAGATACTACCATTACTTATTTCTCCTCATATTCTGACATCTTTCTTTCTTTATATTCTGTCCTTCAAATTATACCTCTTTTAGTATCTTCTGCAAGTAAGACAAGATGCTATTCTCTCCAATTCTCAGTGTTTTAAGGTCATATAGTGGTTTTTATGCTTACCGGAAAAAAATTCATGAATGGGAATGCAGCTCAGTGACAGAGCACTTAAAGATTTGCCTGCCCTGTGTTCAATCCCGAACACCAAAAAGGTAGGGAAGGGAAGGGAAAGACAAAATGAAACTCAATCATGAATTACTATTATTATGAAACAGTAGAGAAATGCAAACTCATACAAAGCTAGGGTGATTGTTTACAGTTGAAATTTTGTTCTCCATAACCACAGGAGGGCGCCCACTCTATTGTACAGTCCAAGTTACACAAAGTGTCTGGCCAAAGTGGTTAATATGCCATTGTACTCTGCTAAAAAATATTTACACCAGCATATATTTAACAGAAAAATCGTAACAGTGAACCACTGAGTAGTAGTTTACTAAAATCAGTAGTTACCACAGGCTTGACTTAGGACTACGGTATTCCAAAATGTTTACCAATTTAGAATTTTCTAATGATTCCTGCTTTTTGCTTTCTATGCTGCCTGAAATCTTATTCTAATATATAACTTATCTGTATTACTATTTCATCAAGGGAGGGGGTGTTAAAAAAATTTCAGGCAATTTCCATCTCTGAGCCATTCCTTATTAAAATTCAGATTAATGTGGACCAGGGATTTGGCTCAGTGGTTCCGCCACCTGCTTCGAAAATTCAGGTTTATCAATGAAGGATCTTTATTTTTTTTTCCCTCACTGAGTTTAGTGGTACATTTTAGGTATACATTACAGTTAATGAAGGATCTTTAAAGCATCAAAGATCTGATCTTTTGGCAAAATAAATTTCTTTTTTTTTGCTATATCTAATTTTTTGCCTTCGTTAATGTGGATTGAACCCACTGTATTTCCAATAAGCTATATGCCCAGCTCTTATTTTACTGTTTGCTTTTGAGACAGGGTCTCAATAAGTTGCTAAATTGCCCAAGTTGGGCTTGAACATGTGATCCTCTAAGCCCCTATATTCCCAGTGCTCGGATTACAGACATACACCACCATGCCCACCTTGCTGTACCTAATTTAACAATGACATAAGTTTAAAAGTCAAAATTATTTCTAATATTTTTCATCTACTGCTCTTTTTTCAATTACCTCAATATTTTTTAGAAAATGACAGCAAGGTAGATATTAAAAGATATTAATGTGTACCAAGTTTTAATCTTTTTTAAATTCAGTATTAAAACTCTTATACTAAAAATAAATAAATAAATAAAATTATATGGGTAACAATGGTTCCCTTAAAATTTAGGAAAAAAAAACTTTCATACTTCCTAAAGACAGAAAACTGAGGGTAAATATTCTGAGCCAACTAAACCTAGTCTTCTGCCACATCACTAATATGACCATCAACCTTCACTAAATATAACACTTTTTATAATAGTTTAATTGGGATAGAATCCTATCACTAAATATAATTTAGTAGTTTTTAGTACAGAGTTATGAAATCATCACTATTGAATTTTAGAACCTTTGCATCACCCCAAAAAGAAACTCCAACTCATTAGGGTCTTCATGGCTTCTCTTCTTGGTTCCTGCTAACTACTACTTTCCTTTTCTGTGGCCTTGACTATGCTGGATATTCCACACAAATAAGACCAAAAATAGACAGACCTTTGTGACTGGTTTCTTCTAATGAACAAGGTGTGTTCAGATTCTTCCATGTTGTACATTCATCCATGTGTTACTGACAAATAATTCATTTTATGAAAAGGTCACATTTTGTTTATCCATTCATGAGCTACAGGATATGAGATATTTCTACATTTTAGCTGCTATGAATAATGCTGCTGTATACATTACAAATTTTTGTGTGGATCTGTTTTTAATTCTTTTTTGAGTACATAACTAAGGTAGGAAATGCTAAGTCATATAGTAAGTCCATGGTCAACTTTTTGAAGAACTATCGAACTGTTTTCCAAAGTATCTGCACTATTTTACACTGTCACCAAACTGTTTTACTTTAGCCATCCTACTGGCTATGAATGGTATCTCATTGTAATTTGATTTACATTTCACTAAAGACTAATGATGTTGAGCACCTTTTCATAAGCTTATTGGCCATTAAATTCCTCTTCTGTAAGAATGTCTATTCAGGGTCGGAGACTTAGCTCAGTGGCACCAGTGCCTGACTGGCAAGTGCAAGGTCCTGAGTTTGATCCCCAGTTCCACCAAAAAAAAAAAAAAAAAGCCTGTTCAATTCTTTGCCCATTTTGTGTGTCTATTTATTGTTGCCTTGTAAAAATTATTTATGTAAGCTGTTACAGAATTCAGTTTGGTTTCATGACCCTCTGGAGGCTAATCGGACTAGAACTAGTTTGGGATAGGATGTTTCTGAGATGACTTCATGCTGACTGTTATCTTCAACTATCAGAATAAGTGTTCCTTGAATGTAGGACTAGAGGTAAGCAACACAATAATCAAGAAGCAATCATTAGGAGCCAAAAAGGGTCTAGGCACTATTATACAAAGTGAATTAAAAGTAGTCATTATAAATTTAAAAAGCTGACTACTATGTACTAAGCACTCTAGGATTTTCTCAAAACTTAGGTAAAAGGGATGTCCGATATCAAGATGAAAGGTTCTAAAAGGAGAATTAAAAACTGCAAAGTTGGGTTTAGTCCTACTCTACCAGTAACAAGCACTGGGATTTCAACAAGTAATTTCCTATGGCTACTCTTTCCAGCCTCAATTTTAAAACAAGAAAGTGGAAACAAACTTTATAAAAGGTTTCTTCTAAGTAAATACGTACATCAAGTAATTCTGGTTTAATTAGATTCCAAACACCAAACCAATAAAACTCATATAAGGAGTTTAAAGACAAAACAAAACACCGGTAATAATTTTGATCAAGAGATTCAGAATGGAACCCAGGAATTTAAAGCTACTGAGGCACTCCTGATACACAGCCACATTTGAGGACCTGGTTTAAACTGCTGCGCCATTTGAATTTTTATAAAATGTAACTGCCAAGTTCTAGGTCTAAAAGGCGTTTCACAGATGGCTTCTTTCTAAAGATGATCATATTTATGCAGAGGTTTGGGAGACAGATGGGTTACAATATAGAAAGGGCTAGGAAAAGGACACGGAAAATCATGAATAAAGGATTTGCAGACAGAAAACAGATTATTTTGAGTGTCCTGGGAGGGCAAACCTCAGGTGCCTGCCATACAAATAATCCTTTTGAGGGAAATAGCTAAACCACACTCACTGATTAAGGTCTACTGTACTTTTATGTTTGCTTTTCCAAAGTTAACTGGACTAGGGAATTCTTCTACTATAAAGGAAATCAGCTCACAGAGAGAATAAAGTGATATATATCCCTAATTTGCCCAGAGCACTCCTAATTTATGCCTACCATCTTAGTGATTATTAATGGTGCCCATTTTCATTCTCAAGTAATTAAAATTTTATTTAATTTGGATAAATTATAAGATCATCTACCATAAATCTTGAGAGGGAAGGGGAGAGAAGGGAAGGGAAGGGAAGGACAGCCAGATTCTCTAAAATAAGGAACAGGAAACATGCCTGCTCTTAAAGTTTTATTGGTACACAGCCATTTTCAGTATGAAAAAGACAGTGTATTTAGGGTTTGGTACTATTTGACTTTCAGAAATCCACTAGGGGTCTTAAAGACCTACAGAAAAAGGAATAGGGACTACTATTACCCTCAAATGTATGTCATAAATCTTAACACCAATAATGGCAGACTCCCTTTTTTTCCAGTAGTAAACAAAAAAACCTACCCAGTTTTTAAAAAGCTATGTAATGACAAACTTCATTAATAATTTTTAAAAAATCACTTATGTTTAAATCTGGAATAAGTGAAAAAAATTAATGGACTATGTGCCTACATTTAAGGATTGGACATACATGTTTTATTAAAATAAGCGAAAAACAGACATGGCATGTTTTCCATGACACAAAATTCCAAAGTTAAATGTATGTATAAGACTAAGTCAGCTTCAAGTCTTTCAACATTATTCTTACAAAGCATTTATCTGTTACTATACTATATAAGTTCTTCCCATCACCCTTTTCATTAAAAATTCACCTATTATAAAAGATAACTAACAAGAACTGTACAGTACCACTTTTTTTCATGTTTTCCTTGACTTCCAATGTATTTCAACAGCATCTCATTTGCTTCTGCTACTGCTGAGCATTTACTACAGAATGTAAATTCACGGCACAACCTCAGGAAGGGACAAGGGAAAGGCAATACAACTACTAAGGACTTACTGCTTTACAGCAGGTCTGAAATGAGAATGGCTTGAACTAAAATAATAGAACAGGATGAAGAGAAGTGGTTAAAATTCTCTACTTCATGCCAGACTGTGACTTTCCAGAGTAAAAATTAACAAGAGCCACTTTACATCTGCTTAAATAGCTGTCTTTTTGGTTGCCCTTTCAATCCAAGAGTCTAGAATAGTCCTCAAAGGAAGACCCACAGTGGAACCAGACCATTTATCTCTAACAATACTGGTCCTGAGTTTACTCAGGCTACCAGAGAGCAAAGGTATACTCTGTTTTCTCTTCAGATCGCATAAATCTTTCGCCTTTTACCAAACAGCAAAGGCAACATATTCTGAAATAAATTATGAAAGAACGTGGCCAGAGGACAAGAAAAAGAAATGGAGGGCTGGGCGTGGTGGCGCACGCCTGTAATCCCAGCACTCAGGAGGCTGAGGCAGGAGGATCACTGTGAGTTCGAGACCAGCCTGGGCTACACAGTGAGTTCCAGGTCAGTCTCAACTACATAGTGAGACCCTGTCTCAAAAAAAATAAAAAAATAAATTAAAAAATGGAGGAATATATTATGGAAAAGGAAAAGAACCAGTTCAGAGGATAAGATACAAAAAATATGATAAAGCCAATGATAAGACTATACAGGCATGGCAATAGCTTGTGACCCAAATCTTTGACAGTATCTTGAACTTATGTCACTGGTACTAATGAGTATTATTTTTAGGAACTACATTTTGATGTGATAACTTGTGGTTTTTCATGATAATCCTGCACAGGTCTTCAATGGCTGAGATAAAGAAAACAGACAAGGAGTTTCTATCATCTTAGGTCAACACTATTATCTTTCTTCCCAAATTTCTTGAGTATGGCCTGGAAGGAGATCTTATGGTGAGAATTTAAATAAACTCTCTCATTGTTCTCCCAGAAATAGGAAACATCATTGAAACCATCACACACATCTATGAAATCACAATTTGTCTCTTTTTAAAATCAAATTTTAAAAATTATAAAAGTGGACATCTCACAGAAAATAAAAGTACAATCAGCTCTCCATATCTGCAGGTTTCACATATGCAAAATCAACCAATTGAAGACTGAACATATCTGTTGGGGAGTGAGGGGTGTTCTGAAAATGTATGGTACTGTCACAATTCTCTAAAACAATACAATGTAACAACCATTTAAATTCTATTAGGCATTATAAATAAATGTAGAGATGATCTAAAGTATATAGGAGTATATGCATAGGTCAGAAGCAAATACTAGGCCTTTTTATATAAGAGACTTGAATATTTGGCAGATAAATGGAATCCTCAAGGAATTTTGGAAACAGTCTCCCCTCTAACACGGAGGGATAGTTACATAAATTAAAAAGATCACCCCATTCCCATTACTTTTGTTTGTCCCCTAATCTCAGGGGAAAATGAGAATCCCTTTAAGAATATTTACTCCATTAAGATAAACAGATAAGCAGGCAAGATGATATACATTAAAAGATAAACACACACAAAGACATAGTGGTTGTTACATGTACTATGAGCTTGAATCCTTGCTCCATTCTTTATTTTGAATACATGACCAATATGTTTATTAGATGCATGATACTGTGCAAGTTCCTTAACTTCTACTTGTCAGTACCTTTATCAATAAAGTACAGATAATAAATGAGGCAAATCATGCTGGAGTGTTGTTGTCAGGATGGAATTAGTACTTATAAAGAACAGAAAAGTACAAACATATACTAAGTGATCAATCACTATCAACTAGTGTTCTTATTATTAATTATACCTGCACATAAATGCACAATATTTCATTTTAAATTTTCAGGGAGGCAGTATTTGTTGACTTTAGTACAGTGTTTTCTTACATAAAGGATATTTATTTAAAAGCTTAAACAATTTCAATGTTTATCTAAAACCAAGGCTACAGAAGGAGATTGTTTTTGCACTTTTTGTTTTTTACTATCTCAACTAAGAGAAGTGACTCAAAATCTGGGATAAAATGGGAATGGTAGGACATTTATATGAAGGCTCAAGATGTAGCTCAGTGGCAGAGTGTTTGCCTAGCATGCATGAGGTCTTAAGACCGTGAGTTGATCCTCAGCACTGGAACAAAACAAAACAAAACAAAGAAACTGTATAAATCTGCTTAAAATTGACTATACTAAATATGCTCAGGAAAAACAGTAATCTAAATTCTATAGAATACCATCTAGGGCTGGGGATTTAGCTCAGTGGTACCAGAGCATGCCTCGCAAGCACAAGCGCCTGAGTTCGGTCCCGGTACCTAAAGAGACAAAAAAACCAAACCAAAACAAAAAAAAAACCACCATCTAATCTGAGGACCACTGTATACAGCACTAATCTTAGCACTCAGGTGAGTATTACAGTTAATAAAACTGTCTCAAAATTAAGGGGGAAGAAGAGAAGGGGGAAAGAGGGAGAAGAACAATAAAAACAGGAGCAGCTGGAGCAGCAGCAGCAGCAACAGCACGAGGAGGAAGGGTACAGGGGGAGGAGGAGGGTCATTACTCAATACCTTAATTTTTAAGAAAAAGGAATTCCTGTAAATCTGAGCAAAAGAAAATATCTCCAAAAGTGCTACAGAAAAAATAAAGTAAGTTTGGCATACGTGAAAAGCACTATAAGCAGCCAAGAAAAACGAAAGAATCTGAGATCATGACCTGATGGTCTATGAACCGGTTTCCATTCTGATTGGCCAGTAAGATCTACAAAAGGTTAACTAGGGAAAGGTTGGGAAGGTAAGCAGCTAACAAAAAGTGAATGATAGCAAAGGAGAAGAGACAGCCAGTGAATGTTAGATTTTCCCTGCCTATAGATGGAGGCTACATAAAGTAACAGCCTCCTCCTTCCCATAATGCTCTGCAACGTAAGATGGCTGCCACATGGAATAGCAGCCTCCCTCCTATAACACCAGGTTAAAAAATGGCTTCTCCCACCAAAGGGCAGCCTTCTTTCCAACATGCTTCTCTTGCCGCCAAGAAAGGTAACCTGACATTTGCTACCTTGTAGCAACTAGTGATGTCACAAGTCCCTCCCAGTGATGTCACAGGCTCCTCCAATCCGTTGATACTACTTCACTCAACTCTACCCCAGCTCGGGCTAATCCCACCCCACTCCTATAAAATAAGCTTCTGTTCTTCCATGTTGCTTTATCTCCTTTGTTGGGAGACAGCCCGGCAGATCATCCCCATAATAAAGGCTTGTTATGGTTCAGGTCTGGTCCTGGTTTTTGGCTCTTTTTGCCTAACAGTGATGACAATCATTAATAGTCTGACTGGCGGGTGCGCGACCTCCCGGATGGCGCGACACAGACCCAGCAAGGACCCAAAGACCCTGGAGGGGGTCTCTTCAGCTGCCTGCCTGCCTGAGATCAACC
>NW_022900914.1:18952553-18953521 GCF_012274545.1 Fukomys damarensis
CCTCCCGGACTGCGCAACACAGACCCAGCAAGGACCCAAAGACCCCGGAGGGGGGTCTCTTCAGCTGCCTGCCTGCCTGAGATCACCCAGCGGGTGCACGACCTCCCGGACTGCGCAACAACAGACCCAGTAAGGAAGGTAGCCGTGTGGGCGCCCTTGAAACACCCTCACGACCTCCCCCCTCCATTCTCAAACATCCTGATTGGGCCAGTCCTTAGACCAACTCTGCAGAGGCATAGGTTCTCATGAAGGGTAGTTTTCTGAGCTCCCAACTTTGAACATCTTTAAAGAAAGGGCAGGGGAAACCTGTAATAGAACTGAGTGGAGTTCAACCCTGAGGGTAGGGAAACTCAAGTTAGGCCTTGTAGACTGTGTTCAGTCTCAGTCGTGGGGAACTGCCATTGGCTAGCTGAGACCAGGGGATTCGGTTCTGCATATGGCTGTACATGTGGTATAATATGAGAACAGAGACAGTCTGAAAGAGGCCCTTCAAATTCTTTTTTTTTCTCTCTCTCTCTCTTTTTTCTTTTCCTCATTCCACCCTAAAATTTCTTTCTTTTTTCTGTCCTCTCTCTCCAACTCAGTCTCTTGCTCCACCATATTGTCCCTCATCTCCCTTTTTATTCCGGCTCCTGCCCTAACTCAGACTTCTTCTTTTATTATTTTTTGTTTTTAGGAGGGGTTTCTCTTTATGTTCTTTTCTCCAGTCATTTTACCTCACTCATGGCTCTGTACCTTCAAGGGAAGGCAAGCGCCTGTTATTGTTAAGGGGATATATTCTTGTCCTTATTCCTGCACTCTCTCTATCCCCCCTGAAGTTAATAGCTTTGTAAAGATAGTAAGGTAATTCTACAACCTCTGGATTCACTTCAAACCTGCTCTAAATCTTTCACTTATCTAATCTTCTCGTTCTAAGTCTAAGCCCCCATCCTAAATGGTAAAGATGCTATATTGAAAAGCATATTCAC
>NW_022900914.1:18956558-18971488 GCF_012274545.1 Fukomys damarensis
AAAAAAAAAAAAAAGAAAATAGTGTGAGAAGTAATCATGGTCAAAGCTGGGCTGTATAAGCAAGAGTACCTGAGCCCACAAAATCATGTTTGTAAATGGTCAGAGTTAAAGGCATGATGACATCACCTTGAACCAACTGCAAATTTTCTAGAACATGCAAAAAACATCTGTACTGTATCCCTAAAATGTACCAATAAACTCAATTAAAGCTGAAAAAAAAAAAAAAAAGAAAATAGTCTGAGAAGTAATCATGGTCAAAGCTGGGCTGTATAAGCAAGAGTACCTGAGCCCACAAAATCATGTTTGTAAATGGTCAGAGTTAAAGGCATGATGACATCACCTTGAACCAACTGCAAATTTTCTAGAACACATGCAAAAAACATCTTAAAACATATGTGGAAATAAAACTCTGTGAGACCAAAAAATAAATTGTTTTCAAAAAAGAATAAAGATAAATTGGTATAAATATCAAACATACTGCAAAGACAATCATTAGCAAGCATTTCTGGAAAAGAGGCAGACAGATGAAAGGAGTCCAAATTTGGAATATGATAAATATACCAACTTCAGTGTTGAAAAACACCTTTAAAAAGAACAACTTGGGATTGGGGATGAAGTTAGACTTCTGTCTCATGTTATACATAAATATTTGTTTTAAGACATATAAAAGACAAAATTATTGAAATACTAGAAGAAAACATGGTACATTTTGATAATCACAATGAAAAACTTCAAACATCATAAATTCAGATGTCTCAGAGAAAAAACAGCAATATAAAAGTATTTCAATAATAAAACAAATAAATAGAAAATGGATAGCAGGACATTAACAATTTATAGTAGAAATAAAATAACCTAAAATAATAAAATACTTTTTGCATATCAATTTGGTGAATTCAAATGAATGAAGGTCATTAACAAGTTTGAAAAATATGAAAATGGGTATCATCATATATCATGACACAGATACAAATTAGAACAAAAAATATTTTTGTTTTTATTTTTTGGGACAGGGTCTCGCTTTGTAGTTCAGGCTGGCCTTGAACTCACTATGTAGCCCAGGCTGGCCTTGAACTCATGGTGATCCTCCTGCTCAGCCTCCCAAGTGTTGGGATTACAGGCCTGTACCACCACACCTGGTAGAACAGCAAATTTTTAAAAGATTAATTTTTAGTATCACTCTTTTAAAACACATAACATCCTATGACCCAGAAACTTACTTCTAACAATGCTTATAGTCTAAAAAATGTACAAAGATACGAATGTTTGCTGTAATCATATCTATAACTAGAAATAACCTAAATGTCCACTATTAGGAAAACAATAAAACAAATTTATGGTAAATTCATACAGTAAATATCACATGAAAAGCCTAAAGTACTGACATAATGAGATTTCTGTAACACGATACTGAATTAGAAGAGCTGAACAATGATGCACACACACAGACACAATTACACACACACCCAGAATTCATATATATTTAGGGAAGCTCTAAGGGACACACTGCAATTAGCAATAGTTACATATAAATAATAAGGAATAGAGGAAGTTAAAAAAAGGCCCCCCATTCTTGGTGTTTTAATTTTTATAAAGGACAAAAAAAAATCAAAAGTGTACAAAATTTGCACTAATCACTTGAAAACATCACAACAACCTATATGCAACATAAGTAACAGGAGAAACTGAACATGGAGTTTATGTACAATTCAAATTAAATTATTCAAATAACTGGCAGTTTGAATCTCTGAAAGCTTTGTTAATTAGTGTCATTTCAGGCACAGAGACAAATAAAAGCATGTAGATTTCAGTTTCATAGTTTTCCATTGAAAACCTAAGAGAATGTCCCTAAGATTTCTGATTGAAAAACCAACCTCTTTACATGTATTAACATTACAGAAACTCAAAAATACAATCTTTGATGATCACAAAATACCCTACCTACAGTCTTCAAAGTGTGTATGTGCTAATTGTCTACAATGAATAATGTGTAAATTATAAGTTTTTATATCTTTACTAAAATATTAATTAATAACCAATAATATTTTGAACACCCTAACAGTGGAATATCAATTTACATAATTTTAAAACTTTGCTAGCTGAAAATAGTTCGTCTTATCCAACATATGAACCATGTAGAATATAATGATAATAGGCACAAAAATGTCTTTTATTGAGCACTTACTACAGGCACTGTACCTGAAATGTGTATCTCCTTTACTTCACAATTGTGCTATGAGGTAGACCTATTCATCTATTTTATAGATAAAGCAGCTAGCACTTGGAGATTTTAACAAATTTGAATCTAGGTTGTCTTGATTTCAAGAAGCTTTTTCTTTTTAAAATCAGCAACTTATCCACAAGCAAGACTGTTTTTCAAAGACTTTGAAAATGAATATTCATTATGTAGACACCCTATGCTTTCAATTAATTTTGAATTTTGCTTGTGTCTATATTTCATTTTTTGAAAAACCAAGAAAGCTTAAAAATTCATCAATTATCTCCTAGATAATAACTATCTCCTAGATAGTAACTAGTGCCAGGAGCTATGTAAAATGTTCTTTATAAAGAGTTCTTAGGGAAAGATAGTCTAATGTGAAGAAAAGGAAATTCTGGACTAGAAATTGATAAAATGCTGAAAGTATAACTGGAAGTATAACTGAAAGTATAACTTTAGATATTAAGGAAGTCAAGAAAAATATGTTCTGAGGATACAATTGTAATCTGGTATTATAAATAAAATTCATAATTTTTAATCAAGATTTTGGGTTCAGACATAGTTTTTAAAAAACATTTTTATTTCCTAGTTCTTAATAATATCTAAAACAAAAACAAAGACAAAATGATTCTAATCTATCATCTCAGTTACTATTAAGAATTGATATAAGGACCGGGGATTTAGCTCAGCGGTTCGGTGGCCTGCCTCGCAAGCGCAAGGACCCAAGTTCAACCCCGGTACAAAAAAAAAAAAAAAAAAAAAAAAGAATTGATATAATACGAGTTCATATATACACTAATGAAATTAACTTTCTGGTCCTCTAATATCCAGTTTAACACAAAGAACAATAATCAAAAATAGAGATGCCACTGTTCCCACTGAAGAAATATATCAATTCCAAACAATATATTTAAAATTGAAAGTTTAGTAGACATAAGATTGGAGATGTCAAAAAGTTCGAAATGATACAGAGCTGGGCATGGTGGCATATGCCTATAATCCCAGCACTTGGGAGGCTGAGATGGCAGGACTGCCATGAGATCCAGGGCAGCCTGGGCTACACAGTGAGTTTGAAGCCAGCCTAGATTACAGAGTGAGATCCTGTCTCAAAAAACAAAAAACAGAAACAAAAACAAAAACAAAAAAACACAATTGAATTCACTATGTAGAATACATGAATACTCTCATATTTAGATATCAGAAAAACAGGGAAAGCAATGACAAGAATGTTTTATGCAAACAGCCAAATACTTCATAGTTCCCTTGGGAAAAGGATATAGCGTAGGTTACATTTTTTGAACTTCTATGAATACCTTTTACTATTAAAGACAATGTGCTTTAGCTTTAAGACCTAAATTTTTAACACAGTTGGATAAATATTTTCACAAAACAATTTTAGGAAAAATGCTGGTCCTGAAACAATATTTCTTCTCACTTCTAAGAGACCAAATATACATTCCTATTATTCAAGGTAAACAGATTTCTATTTCTAAAAGCAAAAGACCAGAAGACTCTTTAAAGTTTATTATTCTGATACAAAGTCTTCTTCATTTACCAAATAAACCTGCCTGTAAACATTTAAATTAATGGAGCCTTGCTATTTGTATAAAGAAAAAAAAAATCACAAAAATGTTCTACACTTGATGAAATTTCTGTAAGATGTATTACAAATATATTACTAAACTACCCCAAAACAAATATACTAAATCATTAACTAAGATGCAATATATACCACATCACCTTTAACATAGTATACTGTCCATTTTCATCAAGTAAAACCTTGAAATTTCAAGTCAAAAACAGAAATTATTCCTTTTCAATTTGCTAGAGTTCATCACACTATATATCCAGCAGAAAAAAAGTTTAATGTGGCAAGTTCTCTCAACTACGACTTTGGTACTCATCATCATCAGCACCACCACCATCATCATCTATTGTAGTCATTAACCCTTTTAAATGTGCTTTAAAACAAAATATTAAAAATAACTACCACAGGGCCATGGATTTAGCTCAGTGGTTCTGCCACTTGCCTCGCAAGTGGTACCAAAATAAATAAATAAATAAATAAATAACAACTACCACAAACTAAGAGAATTCAGTGTGATGGTAAGTTATAAAGATACAGAAAAAATAACATTAACACATGTTACACATATATATGTATGTATGTATTATGTGTGTGTGTATATATATATATATATCAATATATATCAGAAGATAGAAAAGTCCTCATTCCCAAAAACAACAAAATGAAATACTTGTACATTTTCACTTAACTAGAAATGTGCAAGCTTATGAGGAAAACGTTTAAAACATATACAGAAATGAAAAGTAGATTTGCATGAAGAAAGTTATTCCTGGAGAAACAGACTAAACATCAGAAAGGTCTCCATTCTTCTATGGGCATTATAAATGACACAATCTCACCATAAAAGTACTTTTCTGGTGGCAGGGGTTTAGCTCAGTGGTTCTGCCGCCTGCCTAGCAAGCGCAAGGTCCTGAGTTTGATCCTTGGTACCCCCCCACAAAAAGTACTTTTCTTCCTCCAAGAACTCAAATGGCTGACTCTCAATATCTTATGGAAAAATAAGCAATTGACAGGAAAATTCTGAAAAAAACAGCAAAAAGAAAACAGCTCTGGTAGATTTAAAAAAAAAATTTTTTTTTTTTGTTTTTTTGAGACAGGGTCTCACTATGTAGTTGAGACTGACCTGGAACTCACTATGTAGCCCAAACTGGTCTCAAACTCATAGCAATCCTCCTGGCTCAGCCTCCAGATGGAGTTAAGCTGGGATTAAAGGTGTGCGCCACCACGCCCAGCCACCTCTGGTAGATATTAAAGCATATTTTATAAAGTTTTAAGAATTAAAAATGTAGAAATGGTAAACGAGTAGAAAGATGACCAAGACAAAAACACCAGAAATAAATCCATATAATGAATTTATAGAAATATAGGAGATCAATAAAAAAGTACATGAAAGAGGAATTAGAAATGACCCTTAAACTTTTTTTAATGGCCCTTAAAACTTGATAATGTCCTGAACCTTACTTGTGAAAACTGAAATGCAAATTAGGGAAAAAATTCCCACCCAGACAACATTTCTTATCAAATTTTAAAATCTGATCTAAATCCAACCATTCTTGTCAAATTGTGAAGAAACAGTGGTAGTCCAAACACACTTATTGCTAGCAGAAAAATGCAAAATGTACAACTCATATGATAAGAATGAAATAACACCTGTTAAAATTACAGATGTATTAGTCTTTCATTTAGCAAATACATTTCTGGGAATCGAAACAGTCAAGACACCTACATAAATATGAAGTAACACATGATCAAGGTTATTCACTATGAAACTGTCTATAACAGCAAAAGACTGAATACATTTCACAAGCCTAGCAACAAGAGTCTGGCTGAATAAAGTATGACATTTACCCAAAACTGAACCCTAGACAGTAGAAAAAGATAAGTAGTGATATAGAGAGAGGAGTCTAGGGTGTGTGTGTGTATATTTTTCTAAGTCAAGTTACAGAATAGTACACAGTATGTTGTCTTTTGGAATAAAAAAGGAAATACAATTATAAAATTATAATTTCCTTTTTACATATTGGAATGTGCTTTTTTCATGAAAAAGTCTAAAAGAAAGAGAAATTAGTAAAAAAATTAAAAAGCTATATACAGAAGGCTAAAGGTAAGGAGTAGATGGGGGATGGATGGAAGGAAGCAAAATTTCCTAGGGGGTATTTTAAAAATATATATAACATTTTCCTTTTTGAACCCTGTGGTATATCCCTTATTTTAAAATTATAAATTAACAATTTGAAAAGTAAGGATTAAAAGAAGTTGATAGCTTAGTATCTCGCAAAAAATACTAGATCATGGTATAAACCTTTCCAGGATAATTAAAGGAATAACTAAAATACGTGAATTAACAAAAGTGCAATCATACTTGTCTGTATGTTCGTATTAAACCTACAACCTGTTAAAGCCAGAGAAGCTGCAGTTTGAAAATCTAGGTTGTTCTATGTAATAGAAAAATCGCATTGCTCTCTTGCTCAAGATATACTTGTGTTTTATGTGTCAATAAGAATCAGCAAGAAGAGTAACCATTTGTGACAGACAGTAAACACTTTTGACAATGTAGATAAAGCTTGTAATAATAGTACAATAATGCAGGTCAAGCTGAGATTAAGCAAACACTAGCCACCTTGAGAAGGTTAAACCACAGCTCTAAATGCAATAAAAGAAATAAAGAATAAAAGGAAAAGCAATTTCCAATATATGTCACATTATCCTCTCTAACAGAGCAAAAAACATGGGAACCACTTTGCTTCCATTTTTAGGTTGTCTGGGAGCTTTCTTTAGGTCAAGGAGAGAAGAGTTTACGTTTAACATCTAATATTAGGGTTTTTTTTTTTTTGGAGATAGGGTCTCACTATGTAGGTGAGGCTGACCTGGAACTCACTATGTATCCCAGGCTGGTCTTGAACTCACAGCGATCCTCCTGCCTCAGCCTCTCAAATGCTGGGATTACAGGCGGGCACCACCAAGCCCGGAGCTAACCATTCATTTTTAAGTAGTCTAAATGACTTAATTAAATGGAAGGTATTTTAGAATAGGCTGCCCCAGCTGCTTAGAAGCACGGTCAGACAATCCCAGCAATCACTTCTACAGAACCTAAATCTAAGTAATGGCCACATCACCCAAAGAAATTGGAGTACTTATGTAGAAACTATGCCAAAAAGTTAAGAGTTTCTGTTACAAGCATACATTTCAATGTTTATTGCAATGGACTGTTCTAAGTACGATCTTTGTTCTTATATCAACAATCTAGCTGAGTAATTAATATTAATATGGGGGAGGGTTTTATCTGATTTCTTAAAAATGTGTTTTATATTTCTGGAAACATTTAAATGCATGCTTATGAAAAGAAAAATAAGTTGATGATTTAAAAACCAGGAACCAAATCCCATGGCAACATAAGCAGACACATTTATCCTGATTTCTCTTACAAGCTGAAGACCTACCACCAACTAGGTAATGTCACTGACCTTGCATACCTCATCTTCACCTACCTCAAAACAACTCTTGTTATTCTTCAGAGATAAGACCACTAGCTTCATCCCTGCCTCTCTCTAATCCTCCATTCACAGAACTACTAATGTCTGCTGAATCATTTTACACTTGGAATCATTTTACACTTGTTTCTACTCCTAATGCCCTAGAGTTCACACCACCATAATATCTTCTCAAATACTGCCATAGTTCTGATTTGACTTTTGACATTCCTCGCATCAAGGGTTTCACTTTTGTTAGCATAAACTGCTGATAACATTTCTCTTAAAAGTTTTTAAATATCTGCTGTACTGGTAAGTACATCTATCCTCTTTTGTTCCTAATAATTAAAGAATAAATAAAAATTATGCTTTCTCTTCTATTGCTTGGGTGATTTTTATAGCTTTTATCTAGATGTATCCCAAATACCTCCCACAGTCAAAGGTGGGGCTTTTCAGGGGTCACTGGATCTAGAGTGTGTGATGCTTGGATTAAGTGTGTGATTCTGGAATTACTGTGGTTACTAAATTAGTCCACTGATTGGTTTGGCATAGTTCTGGGTGTGGAGAATGGGAAGACCCACCCTGGGTGTGAGTGTTCCTGCCCTAAGGGTGTGTAGCCTGAATAGAATATATAGGACAGAATGAGGGTTGCTGTTGTCACTTGCTGCTTGCTACTTTGCTGCTCTGCTGCCTTCTGCCTGCCATGACTGTTTCTCCTCTGCGATGCCCCTCTGCCATGCCACCTCGCCTTGGAGCCAGCCGATTATGGAGTGAAACCTCTACAAACTGTGAGCTACAATAAACCTTTTCTTCTCTAACTTTGGGTGTTGGGTATTTTGTCTTAGCAACAAGAGAAAAGTAACTATAAAAGTGATCTTGCCAAAGGCAGTGTACCTTCTTTTGTATCTTTTTAAACATCCAGCTTTAGGTTTCATTTCTCCATTCATTTTCTTTCATATTCTCTCCCATCCCACTGTTTTCTGTCCCTTCTTACTATTTACATTTATAGTGCCTTGAGCTTACTGTTCTTTTTATAATGTTTAATCATTTTTCTTGTTTTTTTAACCAGTGATTTTACAATTGTAAACTATGCCCAGAAGTCCTACTTTATCTGTATATACTGATAATTTCCACCAACAAAAATAATGGGTAATTTTCACTATAACTTCCTTTTTACTTAATATGGTGGTGTTATAGTTGCTGCCATTTAGTTTGGCACCAGGCTAGAGTAGCAGCAGCAAGCAGTTTTACCCATTCACATAAAAAATTCCAAAAATTAATAAAGTATATTAAACAATAGTCCTTAGACATTGAACACTGCATAGTACAGAAATGTAACCCCCAAACATAGCAAAAAAAAAAAAAATCCTACAGAGGTCTACAAGTATCCTAACTTGTGGTCTGGAGATAGCTTCCAGGCATAGTGCAAAATAAGAAAACATAGATACAGCCTGATGATCTCCTTGAGTTGAAGACCTGAAGCTAAGATTATGAGAAAACCAAGGCAGCTAGAATTCTCAGGACAGAGCACTACCAGAAAGGAGAAGAAAGCTACATGCACAGGAAATTTCAGAGCTCTCCGGAGGCCTATCTGCATCCTATGATTTCATCTTCATACTGACAATCACAAGTCTGAACAGAACCACCAAGGAGAAAGAACAATTCCCAAAGTTCATTAGGGTTAAGAATAGTTCATGTTTCCACCGGCCAGAGTGAGAAACTATAATGTAAGAGGTAGGATATTCAAAAGAATATTTCTTTCATATTGAGAAGTTAGCCTTAAACTGTTCTGTTCTGATCTAAGCTTCAAAATAATCCTCAAAACTGTCTGCTTCCAAAGTAACTTGGCTGTACCAGAGAACAAAATTCAAGAATACTAACAGGAGCTGAGTAGGGCAGCATACATCTGTGGTAAGCCCAGCACTCTGGGAAGCTGAAGCAGGAGGATCACATGATCAAGCCCAGCCTGGGAAATTTAGCAACAAAGTGACCCTGTCTCAAAAGACAAAATTTAAGACACAAATTTACCAATTTGGGGAATGTGAGAGGTGACACTACTACAGATATGAAAAGGATAATGAGGAAATATTATGAATAATTTCAGGTCATTAAATTTCATCTTTGATAAAATTAATATATTACCTAAAAGACAAACTACCAAAACTTGGTAAAGAAGAAAATAACCTAAGTACCATGTACCTCTAAAAGAAACTCACCTATAGTTTTAAAATACCCTACTGAGAAACCTCCCGGCCTAGACAGTTTCCCTGATAAATTCTACCAATACTAAAGGAAAGAATACCACCAATTCTACACAGACTCCTTAAGAACACTGAAAAGAATACTGCTTAACCACAGCCAGCATTATTCTGATAATGGAACCAAATATATTACGAAAAAACTACAAAAAATATCCCTCATGAATGTAGAGGGGGTAATTCTTAAAATTCTAGAAATCAAATACACCAGGAGGATAATATAACCATATGGGGCTTATCATTCACAAAATCAATCAGGGTAGTTCACCATACTAACTTACTAAAAACAAACAAAAAACAGCAATCATCTCCACAAATGAACAAAGAAAATAAAAAACTCCAACAGCCACTCCTTAAACAAACTGGGAATAAAACAAAACTTCTTCAACCTATTCAACAGCATCTACAAAAGGCCTCCAACATACAGAGGAAAATGTGAGAATCCACAGTTCCCCCCAAGACCAGAAATGAGGAAAATGTCTACTCTTACCATTTCTACTTAATGTTATTCTAGTTGTTCTGCTCAGTGAAATAAGGCAATAAAAAGAACAGCTATACTCCTACTGGGAAGAAAGAAATAAAACTGACTTTATTAGCCGACAACATGATTTTCAATACCAGGAGTCAGCAAGTATTTTCCTGTAAGAATTCAGTCAGCAATAAATTTTGGGGTCTGCCAGGTGTGGTGGCGCACGCCTGTAATCCCAGCACTCAGGAGGCTGAGGCAGGAGGATCGCTGTGAGTTTGAGACCAGCCTGGACTACATAGTGAGTTCCAGTTCAATCTCAACTACATAGTGAAACCCTGTCTCAAAAACAAAAACAAAAACAACAAAAAAACAAACAAACCAAAAAACAACAAAAAAATTTGGGGTCAATGGGATATACATGGTCTCTATTACTTTCACTACATTATCTTCTAGAATGGTTATAATACAATTACCTGATATTTCTAAGTTCTCAAGAGAAGGTGAAGAAAGAAACTCTCATACACAGCTTGAGAGAATATAAAATGGTACAAATACTTTGGAAACAGTTCTGGCAATTTCTTAAAAAATTAAACATATACCTACCACTTCATTCAGTGACTCCATTCTTTAAGTATCTACCCAAGGAAATAAAAAAGTTTTGCATGTAAATTTTCATAAAAGAATTGCTCGTAAAGCCTAAATGTCAAAACAAAAGAAATAGCCTTGCACTAATGTTATGTTTTTGATAAATGTCTCCCATGTATTAAGGGCTTTGGCCCAAGCCCATGATACTACTGGAAGGTAGTAAAACCCCTAAGAGGCAGGGCCAATGGGAGGAAGTTAGGCTACTGAAGTATGCCCTTGAAGGGGATGCTGGGGTACTTTAACTTCCTGGCTACCGTGAAGTAGGCAGCTCCCTCCTCCATGTACTTCCACCATGATGTACTGCCTCATCACAGCCTGAAATGCAACAGGCCAACCATTTACTGAAACCTTCAAAACTAAGCCAAATAAACCTTTTAAAGTTGATTATTTTAGGTTATTTGCTGTAAGTAACAACAGTTAATACAACTAGTGAATAGATAAGCAAAATGCAGCATATCCACACAAGAGAATGCTACTTATCCATAAAAAAAAATTGAACTACTGATACATGCAACAATAGATAAACCTTGGGCAGGGGTTTAGCTCAGTGGTTCCACTGCCTGCCTTGCAAGCATAAGGTCCTGAGTTCAATCCCTAGTACCCCCCACAAAAAAGATGGACCTCAAAACTTCAGGCAATGTGAAAGCCAACCACAAAAGACTAGAGTACATTTTTTATGATTCTATTTGTATGAAATTTTTAGTAAACACAGAACTAAGATGAAATAGCCAACCAATGCTTGCCAGGGGGTGAGAAGAATTTTAGCGTAAAAAAACATAAAGGAATCTTTTGAGGTGATGGAAATCTTTCAAACTAGAAGGTAGGAAGAGATGGTTTCATAACTATACAAATTTATTTAAAAATCAGGCCACATGTCTTGGGTAAATTTTATGGTTCATAAATTATACCTCAACAAAGTGGAAAGATAAAATAATCCCAGAAGAAATCCCAAGAGATAATCTTAGTAACTTTGAGTTTAGAAAGTATTTCCTATATGCAACACAAAAATTATGAGTAAAAATTATGAATGAAAACAAACTGTGGATAAACTAATGATATACTCAATGATATGGATGAATCTCACAACAATTAATAAAGGCCAGTATAATGGCACATACCCATACTCCCAGCATTAGGAAAACTGAGGGATGAGGATCACGAGTTTTAGCCCAACCTAAGCTATTGAGGATGTAGCTTAGTGCCAAGGTCATGAGTTCAATCCCCTATAACGATGGGGAAAAAAAAAAAAAGATGAGAAAAGCCACCAGACCAAGAGAGCCTCTTGGGGAGGTGGCAGAGCAGAGGTTTGTAGACAGGAGGCAAGGGGGTTTCTCAGGTCGGATTCAAGAATAAGAATGTGAAACAGGACTTGGAGATCTAACCATTCACAGGCTTCTGTGGGAAGTGTTAAGGAGGGACAAGGCTTTGCATTTTGTAGAAAACTGAAGATTCAGCAAAATCACAAGAAATTGCTATGGAAGGAAAAGAAGGCTGGAACATCACAGAAATCCCAATTCACAGATCAGTATCCAGATCACTAGAAACAGCTCTATTTAGCAGAAGAGGAAAGACTCAGGAAGCAACAACAACAAACAGCCTTTGCCTGAAGAACAGTGTAGAGTTGACCACGCTTTGTCTGAAGACCAGTGTCATCAGCCTCAGCCAGAAGAACAATGTTGCAAAACAGTAAATTCCTTGGGTGTTCCAAAGACAACATCCAATGAGAAAGCAAAAGAAGAATATGAGCAGGTACAAGCTAAGCATGCTGCTAAGAAACAGAATTGGAGAAGAGAAAACAAGAGAAAGAAGAAGCTCAAAGGATCTACAAAAAGAAAAAAAAATGGAAGTGTTCAAAATTTTGAGGAAAAAGACTAAAATGGGCCAACCAAACTTGAATTTACAAATGGAGTATCTTCTTAAAAAAAAAAAAAAAAGAGAAAAAGGCTGAATCAGGCATTTTATCCTTTAAGGTAAAAATACCCACTGAATATCTACTGGATTCTTATGAATAGAAAATGGATAGTCCCTGAAAATGAACCAAATCTGTCAGCATAACAAACTGCTGAGATGTGCAAATATATTTTTTTGTGTGTAAAAGAAAAATTTTAATATGCATAGTTGATGTAATGTGGCTGGTTTTATATTATTTGCCTCTGGAGGGAGATTGGATTGAAGAACTTAAAAATCTATTTGGGAGACAGGCTCAAGCATACTTTTGTCTGTATAAAATTTATATGAAATAAAATATTTAAAAAATTATTTTTAAAAAGCCACCAGACCAAATGAGAACCAAGACCTGTCATGTAGAGACACAAGATCCCAACAATGAATGTAACTGTACTGTATCCCTAAAATGTACCAATAAACTCAATTTTAAAAAAAAGCCACCAGACCAAAAAAATAGTATATATAATTCTAATTTAAACTAGAATTCTTATTTAAAATAGTAGAAAATGCAAACTAAAGTGAGAAAAAGATTAGTGGACCACAAAGGGTTAAAAAAAGGATTACATAGGGATACAAGAAAGTTTTGAGAATTACGGATGTATTTATTACTTTGTGGTAACAGTTTCACAGGTATATAATTATGTCCTAACTTATCAAATCATACAATTTAAAAATGTGAGCTTATTATATGTGAATTATATCTCAGAGTTGAATTTGTTTTGTGGTACAACAGATTAAACTCAGGGCCTCTGTACTGGACTACATCTCTTTCACTTTTTTATTTTTTCATTTGAGACAGGATCTCACAAAGCTGTCTAGGCTGGGCTCAAAACCTCCTGCCTCAGCCTCCCATGCCTGCTGAGATTAAAGGCATGTGCCACTACACCTGGCTAGAACATTTTTATTAAAAGCAAAAATATAATCTGGAGCCAGGTGTGGAGGCCCATGCCTGTAATTCCAGCAGGCACAGGAGGCTAAGTAAGACAGGAGGATTGCAATTTTGAGGCTAGCTTGGGTAACTTCACAACTCAGCAAGACCCTGTCCCAAAATTTAAAGGGGAGGGGGCTGGAGATGAAACAGCATAAACAAAGGTCCTGAGTTTGATCTCTAGTACTGCAAAAATAAACAGCCTGATAAATATAAAGGGCTGGAGAGAATAGCTCATAGGCAGAGTACCCCCTGGTTCAATCCCTAACACCATAAAAATAAATGAAGGGCTGGGGATTTAACTCAGTGGTGCCGCCACCTGCCTCGCAAGTGCAAGGGCCCAAGTTCTAAAAAAAAAAAAAAAAAAAAAAAACTAAAAACAAAAAATAAATAAAATGAAAATATGTGAAGGGCATTTCTACACTGTAGATTTTATTGGCCTCTTCAGACAGAATATGTACTCATACCATATCACAGAACTTAAATATATCTAAAATAAAATAACTGTATGATGTGTACTTGTATTTCATTTTCCTGTTAAGGCTATAAACTTTTAGAGTCATATTTATATATTTATTTTGTTTTGTTTTGTTTTTGAGACAAGATCTTGCGAGGTAGTCCAGGCTCATCTTGAACTTACTATGTAGCCCAGGCTGACATCACAATCCTCCCGTGGCCTTCCCCATGTGCTACCACAAACAGCCTGCTATTTATATTTTTATATCTAGGACACAGAGTAAATACTCAAACATAGTAAGTGTTCAGAATATGTACAATTCATTGAATTTGCTAAATTTTTTAAGCCTGTACAGTCTTAAGTAAATGGAATAAAAGGTTTGAAATAGGTATTAGTACTGGGTGAAAATATGTAAGAGTCAAAGACAATAGTGCTAAATCTCTATAAAAATCCACTTAAAGCTGGATCAACTTTTTTTTTTTAGTATAATTAGCCAGTTTGTGAATTTCTTCAGTAAATTTTAGTATGTAGAGTACAGAAATCAAAAGAAAAGCATTGTAAACAGTAGCAGACTAAAAATGATCCAGAGTCTATGTGCAATCTATATTTATGTTACAGTCTGTACAGATATCTACTTATCTAGCACTATAATAAAGGTAAAGACATACTTCTAACTCACAGGCACTAAAATAAGACAGTGTGGCTGAAGGGAGAAATACCTGAAGAGGAATAACAGCACTCCAGTGGATGGTTTCTAAGTGCTGATCTCAACAATGGACTTAAAAACAGCAGAAAAAACATTTCTATTACAAAAGGTATTTTGAAAAACTTCCTACAAACCTGAAATAAAAAAATGTTGTGGCTAAAGCTGGGCGTGGTGGCGCATGCCTGCAATTCCAGCTCTTGGGAGGCTGAGGCAGGAGGGTCACTGTGAGTTTGACCAGCCCGGG
>NW_022900914.1:18971534-18982453 GCF_012274545.1 Fukomys damarensis
AAAAAAAAAAAAAAAAAAAAAAAAAAAAAAAGTTGTGCCCAACATTTGGTCTTTTAATATTCTCTTAAATTTTTCTGATTATATCAGAGAAAAGACTTCAGTTAATCTTTTCTTACTTTCTATTTATACATAAGTCTGAGCATATTTATTTATTTATTTATTTATTTATTTGGTACCGGGGATAGAACTCAAGTCCTTGAGCTTGCGGAGCTGGCACCGGAACAGAGCTATAATCCCCGGCCCAGAACATAATAATTTAAAACATATCCTTTTCCTTTTCTTTTTTGGGAGGGTACTGGGAATTGAACCCAGGGTGTCACATATGCTAGGAAGATATCCTATCACTGAGCCACATTCCCAGCCTTGGGAGCATAATTTAGAATGGTAGGAGGGACTCTAAATCTGTCATTTAACAGCAAGCCTGACTTCCAGTTCAGGAAGAGGTTACAGAATTAAGTAAATGTTGGAACTAAATCCTAAATAGATGGGCAGTATATACCACAAATAGAATAAAAAAGTCAAGGGTTCCCTGCACCCATTTCAATAATATAGGCAGAATTTCACAGTTCTAAAATTTTAAGAGTAATGTAACCATAACAAAGCAAATGGTAATACTGCAAAGACCTCAAAAATTTTTATAAAGCTATCTGTATAAATGTTGGTTCTGTGCTTACAGGTTATACTAACAAACTACAATAAATAACAGCTGAGGATCTTATTACATGATTTTGGAACAAATACATGTGTATGAAGGAAACAATTTGTCTTCAAGAGACAAACATTAAATTACTTACAATGAAAATGGTTTTAAAGGATTATTTTTAAAAAGGTATTTGAGTGAATGAAGACCAAAACTACTTTTAGTAATATCTACTACAAAAAATTTTCCAGCTTTTGAAGAGCTTTCTACCTTCTCAAGAATGAAACTTTCTAAACTAAATTGCATAGAATAGCCTTTGTTTGTTTGTTTGTCTTTTGGTAGTGGGGATCAAACTTGGGACCTTGTGCTTGCGAGACAGGCAGCAGGATCACTGAGCTAAAACCCCAGCCCTAGAATAACGATTTTAAATACATAAAAAAACGAGGTACAATGACAAAGGTAAACATATGATACATACACATATAGATATCATAGTTATTGCTTCTGATATTCTAGAAATACTTTTCTATATCATTTTCTCTCTCTCTTTCAGATATACTCCCTCTCTCTCTCTCTCTCTCTCTCTTTTTCAGATATACTCCATATATATCTCTCTCTCAGATATACTCCACAAAATTTTACCCCTTAATTCTGAGTGTATTTCCTGAGAGGACCAGGAAATGAACATCTACTTCAAACAAATATTTCCTTGGCCTCTATTTTTATTTAGTCAAAGCTGTTATTTGAGATCCAATATATAAGTACAGCATAGAGAGAGGGCCAATAAGCTTAATCTTCCTCATTTCTGACATAAATACCCATGTTTCTCCTACTTAAACTACATTATAAAGCTGTGGTATTATAGTATACCAACTTACGTTCTCTAAACAATGATTCCATTTTATGATGCAAGGATGAGGAAAGAGAATGGTATATGGTTTTAGTGTCTTGTTCAATTATTAAACACTTTTTGGGAGCTAATTACATGCCAGGTATGGTGCTAGGAGCATGGATACAAAGCTGTTGTTTATATTTACGCTTAATATTATCTTTGTTAAATGGTAAAATCGCATCATCAAAATTCTGAAAAATCCAATCTTCTGGTTGACCACTGGAGACTGGTGGAAAGTAGATGGAACTACTGAACCTTTATTTGATGAGGATTTCTGTCATTCACTCAGCTCTACGTATGTCAAGTATGTTCACCAGCACAGGAGTCTTTTAGAATTGAAAAAAAAAAAATCCTAAGGGAAATAGTGCCTGGGATTATTAGCAGCGAGACCCAGGCTAAAGTTCTGGAACCAGAAGAAGGAAATGACATGAAGCTGGGCATGGTGGCCTATGCCTAAAATCCTAGTGATTGGGAGGCCAAGCCAGGATTGCCATGAGTTTGAAGCCAGCCTGGGCTGCTTAGGGAATTCAAGGTCAGCCTGAACTACAAAGCAAGACCCTGCCTAAAAAAAAGAAAAAAAAAGAAAGAAAAGAAAAGAACATGAGGAACCAGCTTCAAACACACAAACTCTAAAGAAGATTTCAGTATGAGATGAGAAAACTGTGGCCCTGATGGTAAGTATCTGATTCCCAGTCATTTACCCGGTTAAAGTGAGGGAGCTAAGAGCAGAATTACACTGTCTTCCTGGTGCCTTTGTCATTAGCCTCACTCTTTGATGATGAGAAACTCCAGTGCAGCTTGGAGGATGGACTGAACACAGAGCAGTCAGACACTGAATGGTATTAGCATAATCACAAAGTAAATAAGTAAAACTGACAACCAAAACTGAATCACAGCCTGTTACCATAAAGACTGGAATTAACTGTGAGACTCCATTAGCTCACTTGTAGTGTAAACAAAGCAGTAGCATGATTGAAATGTAAATTCTGAGAATAAGGGCTAAACAGAAAGTGAAAACAAGTAGAAAAAGTAATAATAATAATAATAATAAAGACCAAGATAGAAGTAGGGTCCACTTTGCCACAGGCAGGGAAGTTTGCTAACAGGTATCTTCTCAGAGCTACCCGCAGAGCTCTTGACACATCCAGTTCCACCTCATACGTGCTGCTCTGAAGCTCTTAGGCAAAGCCAGCTTTGGATCACTTCCATGCAGAGAGGGCTGCCTCTCTTGCTTCATACAGAGAATGCACAACATTCTCTGTTACACTGATATATTCCCAAAGTACATCATTCCTTTCCATCACATCATTGTGTGTCTTTATGTAACAGCAGACACAATTATTCCCATATTCCTGTTTCCCAGTGACCCAAGGGAAGAGTAAGCCAAGGATCGCTAAACAAAAAACACAATTATCATGATAAGCTACAAAGCACTATTAGTTGAACATGATTTTGGAAGCCAGGAATTTAGCTCAGTGGTTCTGCGGCCTGCCTCATAAGCACAAGGTCCTGAGTTTGATCCCTGGTACCCCCTCAAAAAGAAGAAAACATGATTTTGTTCCTCATTGTCTTCATACTTTACAATAAACAACACACTCCTATCTCTACAGAAAACGTCAAGTCTGGCAAACAGAAACACACCCACCAACTTCTCCATCAAACTAGGAAAAAAAAATGAGAAGCAAAGAGAGGCAGCGATCTCTGCAGACTAGTGTATCCCAGCTGTAGGAGATAACATTCTGCTCCTAACCTTTAAATAGTATCTTACTGCCAAATCCTTAATTGGTATACAGGAATTTTAGTTTACATTACATCCACTGAACAGTTTTTGGAAACCTTTTTGGGGAAAATAAGCAGTGAATAGCAATTCAAAAACACCCTAGCTAACCATAATGATAGGCAAATTTTTCACAAAAATGTTTTCTTCAGAAATGTTTTAGTAACATTTTTGAGAAGTTGTCCCCACCCTCACTGCCACCTGCTTGGAGATCTCTATTTCCTACCTTGCCTAGTATGTCTCAATTCTCTTAAGGTTACAAAACAATTTGATATGTTTAATTTTTTTCCCCCGGTACCTAGGATTGAACTCGGGACCTTGCGCTTGCGAGGCAGGTAGTGACAACTTGATATGTTGAAGCTTATTTGAAAACCAAGTATTATGTTAAGTGTAACTCATATAAATAGCAATTCATTTGGTTAAAATTAAACCCAACAACTTCAGTGAGAATCTTAATTATTGTCACCAAGTTTTTTGTTTCATTTTAGAATACTAAGAAGTTCAAGAGGCTGTAAGTAATTTCACGATCCATGTGCAATGAATGGTCTGTAAGCTGGGTATGGCACACAGCGAGATTATTTTTTTTCCTTCTGTTAAACAAGAGTCTAGGGGCTGGGGATTTAGCTCAGTGGTTCCGTCGTCGCTTGCCTCACAAACACAAGGACCCGAGTTTGTTCCCGGGTACCAAAAAAAAAACAAAAACCAAGAGTCTAGATGAAAAGTCCAAATTCCTGAAAATAGGCTGCTACTTGAAAGTTATAGTTCTCAAACAGCTACACATGTATAGCATCCTCTTAAAAAATATACAATAGTAAAACTGGATGAGCATCAGAATGACTAAAATTTCCTTCAGATTTTCTGTACTAACTGATGTGACTGCATTTAAGAAACAGGGAATTTAACGTATTCCATAGTAAAGAACTGGGAATTCTCAGCACACACAAAAATATCTCTTCCCTTTATGTCTACTGGTAGACAAAAGTAATAAGTACAAAATAGTTTCAACTCAATTATGACACAGTTTAAGCTGGTTTATAGTATTAAATGTCCTTAAAATGGAGGGGGAGCAAAGAAGACAGCCAGTAAAAAGGACAAAGGAAAATAAGATTATGGTGAAAACAAGACAACTGTGCATATTTCATTGAGGACCAACCAACTACATTTTGATAATTTCTTTTTTAACAGTGTTTGGGATTGAACTTAGGACTTCACACATGCTAGGCAAGCACTATCTACTAGTGCACCATACCACCAACCCATAACTACTATGGTTTTAATGTCCTTCAAATCTCAGAAGCTAATGGTTTCAGGCAAAAATGGTCACTTTTGGTGTTCATTAACAGCACTTAATATAAAAATAGAATCAATTCAGTTATATTCAGAAGAATAGATTCCATCATCTTGTCCGATTTTGAAGATTCAAATTTGAATCACATGGTGAAGTGTATAGTTTGTTTTATTTCAAAACTGTTAATAATCTTCAAAACAAAATAAAAATTAAAACCCAGGCAAACACATCTATAATCCCAACACTCAGGAGACTGAAGCAGGAGGATTGTTGCAAGTTCAAGACCAGTCTGAACTATAAAAAAAAAACCAAACCAAAACTGTTAATATTTCTAAATCAGATACTGGGGGAAGCAGAAGTGGGGGCTACACAGTTTAAAAAACAAAACTCCAGAAAACCTAAGCTTTTTTATAAAGCTGATCAATAAAACCAAGTACTGTACTAAACAGGCTCTTGTAAAATGGAATAGATAAGATGTTTCTGGCATATCAATAAAGAACTCCCTTCAATTAATTTGCTTCTTGAATTGATCAGCAGCCAACAAAACGCCTCTGCTAACTGCAATTCTGACCCACTCCTTTCCCCTCTGTGCAAGAAGCATATGTGAAGAGGGTGAGAGCCACATGCTTCTACCAGAAGGAAAAAATAATCTTCTGGCAATCATCATGTAATGGTTTAAGGGAATAAAAAAGTTGCCATGTTTTTATTCCAGAATATTTCAAAAGCATAAACTACTTTCCTCAGAAGTTCAATCTCTTCAACCAGAAGAATCAAACCTTCTTTTCCTTTAGTGAGTAGACTGCTCCATTTTTTATACATGCTTTTTTTTTAAAGAACATCTGATCTTTTTGAAGCAGTGTTCCCTTCATATCTAGGAGCAATTAGGGATTTTTCTAATATCACTGAATCACTTCCGAACCTCCTTCCCTGACAAATTAAAAAAAAATTTTGTAAAATATAAGAATCAAAACATGTACCGATAAAATTAATTTTTTAAAAATGAGAATCAACACCACAGGTATAGTTTCATGTCTTCTACAGACCTAGGTTTAGCAGGGCAGCTGACTGTGCAGCCTCTGGAGGCAGACTGGGTTCAGCTGCCGGCCCTGTCACTTACTAGTGCTAGACTCTTAGGCAAAGCACTTCAGCTCTCTGTGCTGCTCTACTCTTACCTGTAACATAAGGATAAAGTCCCTACATCACAACACAAGGTCTCGCTATGCACTTCAGTATGGCCTTGAACTCATTATGTATACCCAGGCTGGCTTCTTCTGCCTAAACATTCCAAGTGCTGGGATCATCCCAAGTGCACCACCACCATGTATGGCCTTGAAATTATTTTGGAAGAAGAAAAAGAGGAGGAGGAGGAAGGAGGAAAAAAAAAAAAAAAAAAAAGAACCAGGTCTCTTGGGAGAAATGGCTGATAGCAGGCTGGAGCACAGAATTTATAAGATGAGCCTGAAACATTGCAGTGTCAGAAAGAAATGTCAAGTATTAAAAACAAAATGATGGGGACCTATCAAAAGGACAGACAACCAGAAAGAGCTCTCGGTGGCTAAAGTGGAACAATTTGAGCAACAAATTGTGTGGTTCTGGATTATAACTCAAAGCGTAAGATAAATACTCAAGTCCACAGTGGTATAAAATAACTGAAGAAGTAAATAAGGGGAAGGGGTATAGCTTAGCAGCAGAGTATGCAGCTGGTATATGTGAGGGCCTAGACTCAATCCCCAACATCACCAAATAAATAAGTAGGGGCAAAGATATAAACCACAACAGAAGAATTTTCAGTATTTATGTCATTATTTCCTCCCTCAAACAGGTGAAGCCTAACTCCCCATCCCAAAGGTGGGTCTGTTTAATAAGTCACTTGCTTATGAACAGCACAAGCATGGAAAGGTGGGAGAACAAAGCTTTATGATATAGAGCCTGGTAAACACTACAACTGCCAGATAATTGAGGTTAATATCACCAGTGATAAGTTCATAAACAGCATATACTTCCTCCTCCCTGAAATCCGTGACTCAAGTCTAATCTTGAGAAGAACATCAGACAAATGTAATCTGAGAACACTCCACAAAATAACAGCAATCTCAAAACTGTCAAGGGCATCAAAACCAAAAACAAACAAAATCTGTAAAATTGTTATAGACCACAAAGTTCTACTTAAGGAAATGTAATGCCTAAATTTAAGGTGGTATCCTAGACAGGATCCTGGGACAGAAAAGAGACATTAGGGAGAAATTAGTGAATCTACATAGCTGTGGAGTTTAACATAATGTTGGTCTTGCAGTTATAACAAATATACTATAGGTAATATGGTAACAAAAAGAAAAACGGAGCTAACAATCTTCATGACTTTTTGTAAATCTAAAACAATTCTAGGGCTGGGAGTGGTTCAATCTTGGGGGGGTAGGGAACAGATGAACTTCAAAAATAAAGTTTATTTGAAAAGTCTTAAACAATTCAAATAATAAATGGTATGATGTAATTTTAAAATGCTTTGCATTTTCAAACTTTAAATCTTAGCCAGACTGATATATACAAAGGTATTTATTTTCCAAAACAGCTGATCTTATGTATGTAGATAAATGGGGGGAGGCTGTGATGCAGAGATAGAGCACTTGCCTAGCATATGTGGGATCCTGGCTTTGATCTGTAGCAATGCTGAAGAAATGCAAATAGTGCTGCTTAAAAAACCAGATGCTTTTACTGCCATGTAAAACAACATTAAGACATTAAGGTTAGTGTCCAGACATTTTTCCTAAAACCCACCAAAATAAATTTAATTCCATTTTTAAACTACTTTCCCTAAAATCTTAATCTTCCTTTTATGTCACTTCTTATAAAACAAAGTATATTATTTTACAGATATTCTCTAGGGTTTAACTCAAATATTGCTTCTTAAAAATGATGACAGAACCAGCTAAAGAAACTCTACACAAACAATATAAACCTACTGTAAAAACAGTAATGCTGTCCAGTAATTTACAGAAACCTCCAATTTTGGTTTTTGAAAGGAGGGGAAAAGAAGACTGTCAAACCTCATGTAGCCACAGTTTACTGGAAGAAAAAAAAGAGTCAACATTCCAAATCAAAACACGTTACATGATTAGCAGACTCAAGTAATGTAACTGAATAAACATCATAGCACTAACCAGAAACATAAAACCCTTCAAAAGAAAAGTATTGAAACAATGACTATGAAGTAAAAATGACACTGACTTATTGTTAAAGCTCAACACTCAATTAGTAAACATAACTATATGTGGTCTGCTTCTGTAAAAGTGTTTCTAGTCCTTGCTCAGTAATTTTTGAAGGTTTGGGACTGACAATTTCACTGCTGGGAGAAAGGGTGGCCGAGCAGTGGTTGGTGATAGGCAAAAAAGCAAAATATAGAGAAAGGAAAGATGAACAAATTGTAATAATAACCCATCTGGGTTCTTCAACACTCTGTACCTTCAGAAGTGCTTCCTTCCGTCTACTTCATTGCCTCCTAACACTGACACAAAGAAAGGGTAGCAGAAACCCTGCTGCACTAAGACAGAGGGATACCATTAAGTCACTAGTCTTCTCAGGCTATGACAGGAATTCAGGAATCCAGAGAAAGATTTTATAGATGAATATGCGTGTCCTCATCAGAGAAAACTCTCTTAACAGCCTGGGTCATCCATCACTACCTCTGTTTACTCCAATATTCTTAACTATTTCACCTAGAAAATAGGAGCCTATAACACCAACCCCAAAGGCTACATACAGATGTACTTATATAGCATGGTCTTTACCATTTCATTCAACTTAACGTCACTCTGCAATGGAAAAATTTAAACCATGAATCATAAATTAGTTAAACAAAAGTGAGTAAACAGGAAGTTAGATAAGTCCTTTTCTTCCTTTAAAAACTCAGTCAAGGGCTGGGGATTTGGCTCAGTGGCGCCACACCTGCCTTGCAAGTGCAAGGTCATGAGTTCCAACCCCAGTGCGTGTGGGGGAGACCCACCTCTCATTAGGGCTCAAACTCAAAGGCATTTTACCATTGAGCTACATTCCCAGTCCTTTTTTTTTTTCTGAGACAGGGTCTCATCAAATTGCCCAGGCTGAACTCAAATTTGGGATCCTCCTCAGCCTCTTGAGTAGCTGGGATTGCAAGGATGTGTCTTTTCTTAACACTTTCATTATTGCTTATTCTCTTGCGTACTCTGTTTCTCTATTGTATCTCTCAACTAGTCACTTTTCAACTCTGCTGTTCTACTATGGTGGGGGGGGGTGCACACAATCTAACTCCACATCTTCCTTCACTCAATTTTCCCATCTATGCCCAGGTCATCTATGCCCAAAACTTTCCCTGTAATTAATCTAATTCACATCATTATCACACACTCTTAGTCTGGTGCACCACCTTCAAGATAATCTGCAATTTTTTATCTAAAAGATTTGACTGTCATCCAACACTATGTTGACCTATCCCCATAGGACTTACTGCTGGTCCCTGCCATGGGTAAGTAGCTCACTATCTACACTTCTGTTTAAACATCTTCAATGTTTCCTTCATCTCTAACATATTTAATTTATGCCCTGGAGAGAGTTTCCCATGATATATTGTAGTTTGACTTACCTCTCCATAGCAAAACATAGTAAATCTGAAGCAAAGGCTCTAAAGTTAAGATTGATTACTTGCTAGCTATATGTACCTCTTTTTGTACCTCAGTTTCTGCATCTCCAAAATGGAAGTAACTACCCATTTTCATAAGGCTGCAAAGGGGACTGGAATGAGAATACTTATAAAGCGCTCACATAAAGCTATGCCTGGTACATAATAAGTACTCTATTTATGGTACCTGCTATGATTATAATTATTGTTTTTATTCATACCCCAAATTTCCTCATTATTCTCCAATACAAATCATTTCATATAGTTTGACCTGTTCCCTGTATGATCCCTTATTTACTTTCACTAGATCTTCATTCAGCAATAGTCACCTCATCTATGGTGCTCTTCCACTTCACAATTTGAATCTAAATAACTTTTTAAGGGTCAGCTTTCATTCATTTCTTCTAAAAAGCTTTCCTATCTGGTCATGGACTATAATCATTTTCTGATCTTCTGAATTTTTGCTGAGAACTGCATAATTCAAAACTTTTCACAAAATACTCCATATTACACAATGCTATAATGTAATGACTTAGCACCACTCCCGTATTAGCCTCCCTGAGAAAAGAATCCCATCCTGTTCATCCTGTGTCAGTCACAGTACATGGGTCAGAAAAAGGATTCAATACATATTCTGGTGAACTGACTGACAGAAGGACAGAACAATGTAGTACTGGAAGAAGGCAGCAAAACCAAACTTTTGAGAGTCTACTACAGATGTCACCATTTCTTCATACTATGATTCAAGTGACTTATAATTAGGATGCATTGCCAACCACTGCAACTCTACAATTGTTGCCAACTCTATAAGCAGCAATTTCATCCTCCTGACTAAATTCAATGGTCTTATCCTAGTCCTTACCTCCTCTACTGCTCTGTTGAATCTGACTTTCAATTTCCACCCTTTATAACCTAAAACTTCCTATGTTTGGAAACATACAGTTACAGAGCACTAACCACGTAAAGACCACTGGTGAAGACAGCCCTCTACAAGCCAAGGTAAAAAAAAAGCCTTGAGATGAAACCAATTCTATATAGTCCTCAATCCTGGACTCTGAGCCTCCAGAACTATGAAGAAATAAATTTCTGTTGTATAACCATCCAGTGTGCAGTGTTTTGTCACTGTCACTGGTACCTTGTTTTGGACAGTGCTAGGCAACTATGACAAGAGCCCAGAAACAGATCCGCACAAAAACAGTCAACTGATCTTTCACAAAGGATGAAAGACATTACAATGGAAAAAGGAAAACCTTTTCAACAAATAGTGCTGGAATAACTAGACAAACAAGTGGCAAAAAAATTTTTTAAAAAACATTCACAGACCTTCACCTTTCATAAAAACTAACTCAAACTATATCACAGACTTAAATAAAAAATGCAAAACCATAAAATTTCTAGAAGACACAATACAAGAAAATCTAGGTAACCTTAGCCTTATGTGTAGCAGTAAGTTTTTAGCTACAACCCTAAAGCACAATGCATGAAAGAAATAATGGGTAAAATGGACCTCATTAAATTAAAAATATCTGGTCTCCAAAGCACACTGTTAAGAAAATGAAAGAACAGGGCCAGGAATTAGCTTAGTGGTTCGGTGGCCTGCCTTGCAAGCGCAAGGACCCGAGTTCAATCCCCAGTAACAAAAAAAAAAAAAAAAAAAAAAAAAAACAACAG
>NW_022900914.1:18982488-18985484 GCF_012274545.1 Fukomys damarensis
GGCAGACGAAAGGGCCCGAGTTCAAACCCCAAAAAAAAAAAAAAAAAAAAAAGAAAAAATGAAAAAGCAAGCCACGAAAAGGAAAAACTACTTGCAAAATCTGTATCTGACAAAGGATGCATACCCCAAAAATATAAAGAACTCTTAAAACTTAACACTAACAACAACAAAATCTAATTTTTAAAAGGACCAAAGAAGCTAGGTGTGGTGACACATGCCTGTGATTCCAGCCACTCAGAAGGCTAAGGCTAGAGGCTCACAAGTCAAGGCTAACCTGGGCAACTCAGACCCTGTCTCAAATTTTAAAAGGGGTTTTAGGGACACAGCTGAGAGGTACTTGCCTAGCATGCAGGAGGCCCTGAGTATGATCCCCAGGATGGGTGGGAGTGGGGGGCTCTGGACACCTTGTGAGTTTTGGAAAAGATGTTCAACATCTTATGTTGCTGGGGATTTGTAAATTAAAACAATGAGTACTACTATGTACCTATTAGAATGGCCAAACTCAAAGCCACTGACAACACCAAATGCTAGTGAGGATGTTGTGCAACAGGAACTCTCATTCATTACTGGTGGGACAGTAATGCAGTGAGACAGCCACTTTGGGAGACACAGTCTAGCATTTTTACAAAGTTCATAAGAGTCTTACCATACAGTCCAGCAATCATATTCCTTGGCATTTACCCAAGTGAGCTGAATACTATGTCCACATAAAAGTCTATATGGATTTTTGGGTGTGTGTGTGTGTGTTTTACCGGAGATTGAACTCTGGGACTCTGCAGTGAACTACAGTCCCAGCCCTTTTTTATTTTGGGACATGGTTTTGCTAAGTTGCTGAATTGCCCAGGCTGGGCTAGTTGCGTCACATCACATCCCACTGCACGTGGGCTTTTTATCACAGCTTTATTGACAAATGCCAAAACTTGGAAGCAACCAAGATATCCTTCAAGAAGTGAATGAATTAACAAACTGGTAAAACCATACAATGGACTAATTATGCAACAATAAAGAGAAAGGAGCTCTCAAGCCATAAAAAACAACATGGACAGGGCTGGGGATTTAGCTCAGTGGTTCTGCCGCCTGCCAAGCACAAGGGCCCTAGTTCAATCCCGGGTACAAAACAAAACACGGACAATCATTAAATGCATATGGCTAAGTGAAAGAAGTCAGTTTGAAAAGGCTTCATATTGCATGATTCCAACTATATGACACTTTGGAAAAGAAAAAAACTATATAGTCTTTAAAAAATTCGTGATTACCAAGAAACTGGGTGGGAGGGGAAACAGCAAAATGAATAGATGCTAACTACTAACATAAGGTATTTTTAGGGCAGTGTAACTATTCTGTATGGTACTATATCATGGATACACATGTCAAAACCCACAGACCTGTGCAGTGACCTATATACTGTAAACTATGGACTTTAGTAATAAAAGTTATCAGAATTCATTAATTTTAACAAATATATCACACTCACGGAAGATGAAAAATGGAAGAGCAGAGTTGGAAAAGATAGAAACAAGTTTGCAACCTATGTGTTTGGGGTTTTAAAACCATCTGGGCAAAGGTGAACAGACCTTGATTCCACTCACAATGGGCTACTGAAACAGAGTCCCTGAATAATGCTAGGAAGCTAAAAGGCAATGTTCCTTCAGTAAAATGAAAACAAGTTTAAATGGCTACCCACAAGAATAGGAGGATGGGGCCTGAGGATTTAGCTCAGTGGTTCTACTGCCTGCTTTACAAGCACAAGGTCCCAAGTTCAATCCCCGGTAAAAAAAAAAAAAAAAAAAAAGAGGACAACACACAAAAGTTTAACTCTAGTTGGATATTAGCTAGGGAAGAAAACAGTCCTTTAAGAATTGAAGCAGCTGGGCATGGTAGCACATGCATGTAATCCCAGCAGTTGGGAGGCTAAGGCAGGAGAGTTGCCATGAGTTCCAGGCCAGCCTGGGCTACACAGCGAGTTCAAGACAGCCTGAACTACATAGGGCTGGTTGTAACTCAAGTTGGTTGTGAGTCAATAAAGCACAACAGATAATAAGAGGCAGCTGAATCTTCCATTAACCTCATTAACCCAAGTTAATTAAACCAAGCTGTTCATATGGCAGGCCAGTTTTAACTTGAGGGTCCATTGTATGTTAAAATAAAGTTATAAAAGTCAAAACTGTAACAAAACCCTATGCAAAAAGTATGCACAGACCTGGAAAAGAATAACAAAGAGATTTTAGAAATATAATTATTAAAAAGTAAAAAGCAATAGAATTTGCTATGCATTGAACCTCCAAAATCCCTACGTTGAAGCCTTTTGGGGGTTTACAGGAAACTCATGAAGGTGGGGCCTTTGTAATGAGATGACAAGAGAAAAACCGGAATTTGTGCATGCAGGCAGATATTTGAATATAATGTTAAAATTCTAAAAATCCAATCTTCTGGATGACCACCAGAGACTGACGTAAAAGTGGAGTGAACTACTGAACCTTTATTTGTGAGGACTTCCCTCATTCACTCAGCTCCAGGTATGTCAAATATCTTCATCAGCACAAGAGTCCTTCAGAATAGAAAGAAAATCCCTAAGGAAAAGAACTTGGCTTATTGGCAGTGAAAGAGCCAGGCTGATGGGACAAATCAGCATTGTGTGCCTTCCGATAGGATGCACTGAGGACACAAGATCACTTACATACATTTCTGCCACAAATATGTTAACCTGAATTTAAACAAAGGAAACTTCAGATACACCCAAAATAAGGGACTTTCTACAAAATAAACTATGTGTATTCTTTAAATATGTCAGTGTCTAGACAGACAAAGGCTTAAAAAAAACCCTGCTTAATTAAAAAGATTTAAGAGTCTTGGAAACTAAAAACAACATACAATCCTGGATTTATTTAGTTAGTTAGGGTAGTGTGGTTACAGACATTCATGGACCACTGAAATGTGATTATTTTTCCAAATGCCCCTTAACTCAGAATAGCTGTCAAAAAAAAAAAAAAAAAAAA
>NW_022900914.1:18985584-18997722 GCF_012274545.1 Fukomys damarensis
TGAAAAAAAAAAAAAAAAAAAGAAAGAAAGAGAAAAAGAATATCTGTCTATATCTCTTTGCCTGCTTTGGTTTCACTGTAGTATTCTATCCACAGTTATTCTTCTGCAATGAATTTAGAGTCCTTTACAAACACAGACCCAATTTTTCTTTAAGTTCAAGGTCAAGATTTGTTCTTCTAAGAAGTAAATACATCTTGCCCTTAAATTACATATGTACAATATTTGTAAAGTTTTATTGCTTCTAATTGCTAATCCCTTTAATGTTGTGTTTATGTGTCCTTTCCTTATTTCAGAGTATAAAATCTGTAAGATCAGAAAGCAACTTTTTAGTGTCTCCTAAATAAATCTAGCAGTATTGTTTACTCTTTCTTAAGGAGGAAGGAAGCAAACTTTCCTTTCATAAGCTGAAAAATACAAACTTTACAAAACACAGACCTATAAATACATACCCTACTCAAAAATGAGCCAAATTTAGAAAGTCTTTGTTTTTATCTTTGGCTATATTCCAAAAGTGACTATCTTTTATAGTCATTTTCCCTCTCTTCTTTTCACTTTTGCCATTTTTTTCTTTTTTTTCTGAGACAGGGTCTCACTATGTAGTTGAGACTGACCCGGAACCCACTATGTTGCCCATGCTGGTCTTGAATTCATAGCGATCCTCCTGCCTCAGCCTCCCGACTGCTGGTATTATAGGCATGCACCACCACACCTGGCTACTTTTGCCAATTTTAAAAGGAGCCCATATGCTGAGGACTAAAAATGAACAAGGGTAAGCCAAAGGAAGTGAGAGAGCATTAACACAGTGAGAAGTTTAATAAAAGCTGAAATTGTTCACATTATGATTACTACATTACCTTGAAGAAGTATTCTAAAACCATCTTTTATTGCAATATTAGTAAAAAGGCTAGAGATAAAATTTATGAATTGAAAGGTAAAAACACCGATTTTAAAAATATATAAATAAGTGGAGAAATACACTGTATTCATAGATCAGAAGTCTCAATGCTGTAAAGATCTTAATTACCCCAAAACTGAGGCCACACAATCCATACTAAAATCTCAGCAGGTGATGTATATGACAAAATATCACAAAATGATGCATACAGATATTTTAAAAATTACTTTATACGAAAAACTGGTAAAATCTGATTAAGATTTAGCTAACTTGGTAATGTCACTAATGGGAAAAGCTAGGTTATGGGTTCATGAAACCTTTTTGAACTCTTTTGCAACTAACTTTATTAGAGTTTATAATTATTTCAGAACAAAAAGTGAAAAAAAATCCCAGGTCTTTATATTTAACTTAAGAGCTGTTTGTAAATGTGTAGAGAAAAGCAAAGAATCAAGAACAGATAAAACAATTTTGAAAAGTAGCAAAGTTGGGGAACTCACTACCTGATTTTAAGACTTTCTAATAAATTATAGTAAGACATGTGAAAATACAGACATACAGCTCAGCAGAACAAAACAGAGTCCAAATTATACCCAAATATTTACTGTCAACTGATTTCCATTAAAGGTAACTTATTTGTATTCTAGAAGAGTTTTACAATGACAAAAATCAGAACAGTGATTATGGGTGGTATGGTGATTGTGACTGACTGGGAAGGGACATAGGGCATTTTCTGAAGCTGAAGAAATGTTCTATCCTAATATGCAGACTAAATTACACAGCTGTATATATTTGTTGAAGCTCATCATACTGAAACATGTTAAAATCTGTTCATCTCACTGTAAGTAAATTATAATTTAATTTTATTATTCAATAGGATAAGTTATACAAAATGTATACAAAAATATTTTTGTACTAATTAAAATCTCTAAAATTCATCAAAGCTCTTCCTTCTCAACTTTACTAGTAATGTATGATTTATAAAGCACCTACTTATTATGTACTCTATATCAAGCTTAAAATGTTTAAGTCCACTTTGAATCACCTTTCTTTTCTCCATGAAGCCTAGCCAATTTTCTAAGATGTCTTTCCATTCTTTGCTACTGTTCACCTTGTCTGTCCTGTCACTTATCTCACCTTACCTTACTCTACATAACCTTCTAGTATAGTTCTGTGAATCCCTGAGGTTCTTTTTGAGGGTCTGAGAGATCAAAACTATTTTTAGAACAATTGAAAACAGTATTTTCTTCCTTTTATTGTGCTGATATTTGCACTATGGTGCAAAAACAGTGGGGGTGAAACTTCAGGTGCCTTAGCACACATGAAGGAAGTATTCTCATAGTATACTAGTCACTGTATTCACTGTACAGCACCCAGAAAGGGGAAAAAGCTGATTTCACTGAAAAATGTTCTTATTTAAGCATAAATGTTATGAGTTTTACTAAATCTTGACCCTGGAATATGCTATTTTAATACTGCACGTGATGAAACAGGAAGTACGCACAAAGCGCACCTGCTGCATGGCAGCTCTTCTAATTACAAGCTGCAGGCTGAACTAGCCACTTACTCCACAGAGCACCATTTTTACTCAAAGGAATGACATACAAACTGTGATTTATTCATGATTAAATGACATTTTCTTGAAAATGAACTAAATCAGCCATTTCAAAGAAAATAACATACAGTATCAATTACAAGGATATATTTAACACTCTCAAATAGAAACTGGAATCTTGGAAGACACAGCTATTATCAATATTTTAAGGTTTTTTTCTGATGAGAGTAATAATACTTTTTTATATTATCTATGAAGTACAGCAACTCTGGGAAGATCTGGATAACTCAATAAACCTGTATTTTCCCAAATAGCCAATGAATGGTGTTTAAAAAAAAAAAGCATGCAGTGGTTTTCAACAAGATGCGTTCTAGCCATGTGCGGTGGCACACATTTGTAATCTCAGCTACTCAAGAAGCTGAGGCAGGAGGATCACAAGTTTGAGGCCAGCCTGGGCAAATTGGCAAGATCCTATCTCAAAATAAAAAAGGGCTGGGGATATAGTGGTAAAAGTGCCTAGGTTTAATACCCACTACTGGGGGAAAACAAAAGAGAGAGAGATTCACTTTAAATCCAGAGAAAAATAGATGGTTAGCACTTGAATAAAATGAGAGCAAAGTTCACAGAAAAGGTCTCAGATTCCAGATGGCAACTACTGTAATCTTTAAGAAGTCAACACTCGTCAAAAGGTGTAGAGAAATACCAAAGGAAAACATCTACAATTACATGGAAAGGCTATCCGACTACATAGACACAGCGAGAAACCAGATTTTCTTCACATATGTCAACCAAACAAAATACTGCAATAGACTGAAGAAACAAAATTGAGAATCTGCTATTCTTTTTAACCAGAGTATAATGAGACTTGCAAAATGTACAATTCCACTCTCAATACATTTTTTAATATACAGTAGCTTATTTATTTATATGGTACAGGGGATTGAACTCGGGACTGTGCACTTGCCAGGCAGGCGACAGCACCACTGAACTAAATCCCTGGCCCTACAGTAGTTTTCCCTAAGTTATTTATGTTAACATGTGACAGACTTCCCATTAGTAACACAGTAGTATTTTTAATGTCTCAGGTATAATGACTACTATAGTGAATAACAAAAGGTGTAATTAACATTAAAAACTTTAAGGTTCTTTCTTAGTAATTTTCAGTATAAAAAGATTTAAAACTGAAAAGTTTAAGAACTACAGATTCCATTTCTGTCCTTCCTTTTTGATCTATTCTCACTCTTGACTGTCAGTAATAAAAAGCACTTTCAACAGCATTACTCCTTGTACAAAAGCCTTCAGGGCACCCCAAGTCCTACTCCTTCACATTTTAACAACTCCAGCTGGCTTGCAACAAGTTTATAAATGGATGATTTCATCTAGCAAACCTTATTTCTCCATGCTTCCTAGCACAAGACCTCCACACTAGTCAATCCTCTCCTCTAGTCTCCAAGCCTTCACACTCATCTGCTTTCCTCCTCTCCCCTTGTTTCTTCTTAGCTATCTAAATCTTACTGACCCTTAGTAAGGCAAATAAGAGAGTGCCCTGAATGGTAGGCTTAAAAATTTATCTATCCTTTAGTCTACAGGCAATGAAGACAAGATTCTTTCAGTAAAAGGGGTAAAATCTTATAATCTCTTATAAACTTTTAATAAGAGTTTAAACAATAAAAATGTCTCATTTGAACATAACCTAAATATGGTCAAATCTAAAATTCTATAAGGTTTGAGGACTAAGGAAGCCAGTATATTGCTCCATTAGGAATCTAAACCTATAATCACAGGTCAAGGAAACTGGAACTCTGAAATGTGGCATCCTCTGTATTAAAAAAAACTAACAGGCAAACCTAAAGCAAAAAAGCTCCCATGATTTCATCTCCTGTATCTAAGGCTTCTTTGTGTTGGTGAACAAAATCTTCTTTCTAAAGTCCAATTTAATCATATTTTCAACATGTAATAGCCTAGTGGTATATTCACTACAGGTTGAGTATTCCTTATTCAAAGTGCTTGGGGGAAAAGTATTTCAAATTTTGGATTTTTCTAGAATATGGGAATATTTTCATGTGCATAACGAGATGTCTTGGGGACAAGACCCAAGTGTGAACATAAAATTAATTTATACTTCTTATACCCCTTACATATACATATACACATAGCTCAAAGGTGATTTTATATGGTACTTTTGTGTGCCTGTATTCTGACTGCAACCTGTCACATGAGATAAGGAATGGAATTTTCCATTGTGGCATCAGTACTCAAATGTTTTGGATTTTGAAGCATTTGAATTTTAGATTTTTGTAGTTGGTTAACCTGTAGTTGGTCACCACAAGACCTTAATTTAAAATAACGCAATAATTTCACATATATGTATACATACACACACACACACACACACACACACACATCTCCCAAAAACATGGCTTAATATACAGAAGATAAACATATTAAGCCTACTGATTTAGTTTAGGCCTAATAACCTGTAACACTTAACTCATTAGGTGCCCACTGCTGCCAGAGTGCTGGGTAGGCTCACGCTACTTGGTTTGTAAAGCCTGCTGATATTTCTGCCAGAAGATCTCCTTTCTCTAAACTTAGGTAGTTGTGCTTCATTCTTCTCATGTTGGTTCATTTGTTCATTTCATATATTTTGCCAGGGATTAGCTCAGTGGTGCCACTACCTGCCCCATAAATATTTACTGATACTCTAACATGTCTCAGGCACTCTTCTAGACTCCAAGAATATAGCAGTGAACAAAATAAAAATCATCCTGGATTTATACTCTAGTGGGTAATAAACAAGTATGTGATCATATACTCCATAATGCATAGTGAAAAATTAGATGAAGAGCAGAGCTGAACTTTCTGTGAACACACACACACACACACACAAAAGGCCCCTTGGGCCGGGGATTTAGCTCAGTAGTTTGGTGGCCTGCCTTGCAAGCGCAAGGACCCGAGTTCAATCCCTGGTACATAAAAAAAAAAAAAAAAAAAAAAAAAGGCCCCTTCACTTGCATGGGCCTCTTCAAGTGTTAAGGGTTGCTGGGACATTTAGGTTGTTCTAAGTGGAGAAGAACCAGGCTGCCACCAGGAGGTATTTACATGAGCATTTTTTATCAGATGCTTAAAAAGAAACCCCCAGAGGATGAGGCCTAACTTTAAGGTGACAGTATTCTCTTGTGATACCTTTTTTAGTCTAAATATTCACTTTCCTAGCAATTTTATTCACATCTTCTTAATGCAGGCCTCCCAGACTATATAAACTTCAGGTCCTATCAAATCTAGATCGATCCCTAGGAAAGGGATATATAAAGAAAGCGGAGGAAGGAGTGTTAGTTTTTACAAAATGATAAGAGACTTATTAAAAGGTGATAGACATCTGAGCTCTCAAATGCTGGCTATGTGGAAAAATTAGTCTTTGATATTAAGCAGAACACCCTGAGACCTGAGGTAAATGAAAAAGTGTACTATACAGTTCGTAGGAAGGGTGTCAGAGTAGAGGGTCAATCTAGCAAAGGCAGCAAGTGCAAAAACCCTGAGGCAGAGCAGAGGGAACTGAGTAAGTTAGAAAGACAATAGCAAGAGAAATATACAATGATGAATAATACTAAATAGAAACAGCAATTAATCACAGTGTCAGGCACTGTCCTAAACACATTTCTAAGTATCTCCATTTTACAACAGAAGAAACTGAGCAAAACAGAAGGGGTTAAATACTTGGCTCAAGGTCACAGAGCTAAGTAGCTGGTGAAAGTAGCCTGCTAAGGAGCAGGCAGTTTGACTGCAGAAGTGTGCCCCATAACCACTATATGGTGCTACAGAGAGGTCAGCTGTGCAGATCAGGAAGCATTCAGGGAGTTGCTCAGCTAGTATTTATTATGACAGAAATGAAGAAACCAACAAGATTTTTTTAGAGGTGGATATGAAAGAGATCAATAAAATCTTATACTGGAAGGGACCCTCAGTGGTCATTTAGTTCAAAATCCTCTATTCAGAGAGCTCCAAATATGATGTTTTCATTTTCTTCGTGGTTACTTCAAAGAAACAGCTTCTTCACAACACAAGGTTTTACATTATTGCACTTAAGTTTGTATATTTTCCTGAATTTCTTATTCGTTGGTCTTATATTTTCCCTTTGAAAAAATGTTTTTCTTTTTTTGGTACCAGGGATGGAACTCAGGTCCTTGCAATCGCTAGGCAGGTAGCAGAACCACTGAACTAAATCCCTGGCCCTCCCTTTGAAATTTTAAACAAATTAAGTATTTTCCTACCTGACTACAATGCCCCCCCAACACCTGATATTGAAGAATTCTTCAAATCTTCCCTCCTCTAGTTTTTCAACCATTCTTTTGGTTTTAACATGTTTCTATCTCAAACTGATAGCTAAAAACCAGGCATACATTTCAAGTGCCTATAAAAATATCAGCACCAATCCTTGTCTTTTTTGCCACTCACAGTCCCTAACACATTTCCTTTCACATCACCTCTGTCAGATGCATGATGGTTGTTCAATGTACTCTCATAAGAGAACTTACTAACTACTGGTATGCATTCTCAATACATCACATCACATCAACTGTGCTTTCACAAATACAGAGAACAAAGCTTGGAGGCAAGTACCTCCTTCGCTTGGGGAATCAGGTATGTATCAAAATTAATCTTGGCTTGGGATTTAGCTCAGTGGCACAGTGCCTGCCTGGCCAGAGCAAAGTCCTGAATTTAATTCCTAACTGGGGGGGGGTAATTTTGGGGGAGTATTGGGGATTGGACTTGGGACCTTGTGCTTGCAAGGCAGGCAGCACCACCAATAAGCTAAATCCCTGGCCCAAGATAAGATTTTTTATTTGTCTGCTTTTTAAAAATTTTCTGGAGAAAATATCCTGAAATGTGTTCCATTATTACTTTCCATCTCAATAGCTACTCATGTTGGGAAATCCTACCTTCCTTAACATCAAATGATCTTTCTGAGGTTCAGAACCATTTCTCCAGACTCATTCTCCATGAAAGTAAAAATGACGATAACCTCAAGTAATGGTTTCCTTCAGCTGTTCTTTTCCAAATGTTTAAAGTCTTACGTTTCTCATTAGCAGTGAGAGTTAAGAAATGAGTTTTTGGGCCGGGGATTTAGCTCAGTGGTTCTGCCGCCGGCTTTGCAAGTGCAAGGTCCTGAGTTTGAACCCAGGTACAGGGGTAAAAAAAAAAAAAAAAAAAAAGAATTGAGTTTTTAGGCCGGGGATGTAGCTCAGCGGCAACTGCCTGCCTGGCATCCAAGGTCCTGAGTTTGATTCCAGAGGGGGTGGAATGAAGCCTTCTGGCTGGATGTGGTGGTGCACACCTGTAATCTCAGCACTTGGGAGGCTGAGGCAGGAGTACTGCCAAGAGTTGGTGGCCAGTCTGGACTACATAGTGAGTTCAGGGCCAGCCTGAACTATAAAGTAAGATCCTATCTTAAAAAAGAAAAATGAATTTTCCAGTAATGTTCTTACAAATGTCAACTATAATGAAAGAATTTGGTCCTTGATGGCAGTAATCAGAACACCTTGAAAGATGCAGTTATAAAAAAGCCTGTATATAATTGTCTAGATATACATTAGTTCATTTCCTAATTCCACTGCCTTGGCTTTCATAGGGACTCCAAATCTATTTCACACAGTACCATTTGAATGCTACAGTGCAGCTTCAGAGGAAATGGCTTCCAAATATATGTAGATTAAAAAAAAAAATCCAGACCAACATTACCAAAGCATTTTCTACAAGACAGCAGGTCTAAGAGAAAGTAATTGGTATAAAAAAAGAAAAAGAATCCCATTATCAAGCTTGGAGCTTGCTGAGTTAAGCAAAGTTTAGCAGGTTCCTCCACCCACAGGACTTTTGAGTTTTTAATACAATCTTAGTGTGGGGTTCCATGAAACATTGAGATGATACTTTGGAAAAAAATGCATGTGGCAAGAATGCGGCAAATGTCTACTAAACCCAATCCCGAAGTAAAGGTGACTACAAGGTCTCAAGCCTACACAAATTATCAATACTGGGACTTTGACAAAAATTGATCAAAAGGAAAGATATACATTTGGAGGAAGCTATGGTCTCTGATGAGGTCAGCAGAAGACAATGGGCTAGAACATGAGGAAGTACAAGGTTGGACACAGCGAGTTGAATACATAAGACACCTTGAGTAATAAACCTAGAAAAATCTGTAAGGGTAGGAATACTGCCTGACCAAGGCTGGCACAATCTACATGCAAACCATACTAGATACTGATGATATGATCGAGTTAGTACAGAACTTCCCAGTTTCCCCAAGAAAATTCTTTGAAAACGACAAACCAATAGGTCAGTTGTTACTTTTTAGATCATGGCCCTTTTTGAGAATGTAATGAATGCCATCTCTCCAGAAAAAACACTAGGACACATAAGATGAAGCCTATTAATTTCAGAGAAGCTCATAGGCCTCCTGAAGCCCAACCACAGAACTAAGTTGTCAACCTCTAAGGCTCCAGGTAGTATCTGCTGCAGAGTCTTCATGAGAGATAACACGCCTCTATGTCATAGGTCACTTCAGAGGCAGGTATGCTAGCTTTTCACTTTTTTTTTTAACACTGTATTTTCAACTACTTACAACAGTGCAGATGAAATGTATATTTGCACTGGAGTGAAAAAAAAATAACTTATCTGTTAAACTCAGTCATTTACTTAGCAGAAGGGCCCAGTATGGTAATAAGAGCTTCAAAACAAAACAGCTCTGAGAAGCCAAGTGATTTTACAAGGTTGCACAGCTAATAAATCCCAGATCACCCACATCCTGGTTCTGTGCTTTAAAATATGCCATCTTAAGTACATTAAAGATGTTACTGCAGTAGGTAGAACAGTTTTCAAAATAAAACTCCTTTAAACAACAGCCTTCCAAGAATTACTATAGATCTAACACACTCAAATTCAACGATTCCATCTTTAGCACCTAAAGACCAACAAATTAAAAAGCAAATCATGTTTTTTTAAGCAAAATGTACTCCTCTCTAACCAACACAATTTGTATAAATAGGAAAAAATCCAAAACAGCAAAAGCAATGTGAAAAATACGTATCTTTAGAGCATGAATGTGATTATACCAAAAAAAAAAAAAAAAAAAAAAAAAAAAAAAAAAAAAAAAAAAAAAAAAAAAAAAAAAAAAAAAAAAAAAAAAAAAAAAAAAAAAAAAAAAAAAAAAAAAAAAAAAAAAAAAAAAAAAAAAAAAAAAAAAAAAAAAAAAAAAAAACCAAACAAAAAAACAAATAGTTTAAGCTTTGGGTTATTTTTGCAGTCAAGGGGTTCTGATGCCAAGAGCTACATGGAGTTTCTCCACTCTGGGTCCCTGTTACTGTAGTCTGGCAAGAAGGGACCAAGCATCTATCATGGGATGTCCACTTGGCTGATTACATAAACAGTGAGGCCTGGCTGCACAGCAGGAGTCAAGAATTTCAACTACAACTTAAAAATCCACATTAGCTCAGAGTGTGGCTATGAATCAAACACTGAACTAACTAAATGTGTGCCTGTTTCTTTACTAGAAATTCAGCATTGTATTACCCGACCATGTACTGTTTGTGGAAAGCCAGTACTTTCTATTGGTTGAGAAAGCAATCTCCAAATTTTGGCTTTGCCACCTACCAATGTTGGTAAATTTCTTTAACCTCCCTGTGCCTCAGTTTCTTCAACTACAAAATGGAGTTAGTAACAGAGGGCTGTTGTTAGGCTTGAGTAGAAAAATCTTTAAAAATGCCTAGCAAATAATGAGCATTCTATAAATATTAGTTAATATTCAAGATTTTAAATGGATGAAAAGATTGATTTGTCATTGATCTACTGCACTTAGATGTCCCTAGAAAATTACAGCCCTATTTTTTTATTTTACTTTTTAATCAAATAATTGAGTTACCCACTGTGATTTTAAATATACTAAATACATGGGAAATCAGTCCCGTGAAGAACCTATTGTACAATCTGCCCCCAAAGACATACATTCACTAAGCTCTAGTTAACTTTTCATCTGACTATAACTGAACTCCACCAGTCATTAGACACTTGGATCCATCCACTACTATTTTCATGGTCGTCACCAAATTCCAAAACATTATTCTTACTAGGACTATCCTAGTGGGCTCGTAACTTCTCTTCCCCTCCAATCCACTCTTCATATTACAGTACTGTGAGCTTTCAGAGAGCCAAATCTAAGTTCAGGGGCCTCTTTGAAACCTCACGTTGCCTCCCCACTATCCCGAGAAGCCAAATCTCCTCACAAGAGCTAAGAGGCCTGCAAAATCTGGAGACATCTTCTTTGGTGCTCAGTTACCTTACTGATTTCTCTGGCCTCAGAAGGAAACTCCCTGCCTCTGGGGGGCATCACCCTCTTTCCCTGGGCCCTAGTAATGCCTAGTCATCTTTCAGATCTCTGCTAACAGGTGATGAGTCTCTGACCACTGCCCCCATATACACACAGTCCTCCTGCCTCTGCAACACAAAATACAACTCCAATAAAATAGTTGTTTACTCTTGTTTTTGCCCCCCCAACACAAACCCCACATGAAATATGAGACTATATCTACCTTTTACTGCTACAACCTGAATGCTTAGATGGCTGGTATGTATTTATCGTAGGTGTGCTGAAGACACCTGTTAAAAATGATGAGAATAGATGCGTGAGAGCGAAAAGCAAATCATTCACAAAACAAGATTCGTGTACAACAACAGCTGCACTTCATTAAATAGCTAAGTTACCTTTTGCATTTCACTGAACAGTAAAAACCTATTCCTTAAACCATGGGCAAAATAAAAGTTAAGACTAAACTTTCTGATGTAACAGTAAGTTTCTTTGTGCCTTCTTAGGTGTTAAGTGGAAGGAGTTCAACTTCAGTTACCAGTAAGAAGAGATGCAACTTAATCAAGACTGCTGCCACAGCTGGCACCATCCTCCTCCCTTGGCAGTCCCTGCGAGGCCAAGAGTTGAGCTGGCCAGGGAAGAGTGATTTGTCCTCCCACATTTAGAAGTGGTCCCTCTACAACAGGAATGCTGTCCTACTAATGGACTTTGCATTCTAGCCTTGTCAAACCAGAACCTTTCTTAAGTATTCAATTCGTTGTTGTTGTTGTTTTTTAACTGATTCTTATGTGTCACTGACAAAAAAATTTAATATGATATCACAGTTCAATTCGCTCGGGAGAAAACCAAGTTGCTCTTTTTTCCAAAAAAAAAAAAAAATGTTTAACGACGGTAGACCCTTTTTGCAAAAGAAAATTTTCATTACTTGGAAAAATAAAAAAGACACTGACAGGTGGGTGTTAAAAGGCTATTCAAGCTGAGGGAGGGGCTGTGCATGGAGGCTGCCCCGTGCAGTCAGCACCTCCAGGCCTCAGGGCCGCCAACCCCAGTCCTCCGCGAGAGGCACACAGGTTTGACAAAAACGCCAAGCCCCTGCCGTTGGGCTGCTGGCACTGACCCTGCCATTGCAACAAATGTCCAGCCCCTCCGCACGCTGACGAGCTCAGCGCCCGCTCCCGCGTAGCCCTCCCCTCCCTGGAAACGCAAGGAAGCCGGGAGGTGTCAAAAACCGCGTCCGGAACACGGCTCAGGTAAGGCGCCGGAGGTCTCGGGATCAAAGCGCCGGCCCTTGTCGGGTGCGGGGCAGCGCAGCAGGCGGCGGAGCGCGGAGTCAGG
>NW_022900914.1:18998272-18998606 GCF_012274545.1 Fukomys damarensis
CGAGCGACCGTGGTCAGGGTTTGCCGCCCGGGGCCCGCGGCAGGCACAGGCAGGAAGGGGCTCCTAACGACAGAGTTGGGCGTGCGGAATATGGTCCCGGTCCCGCGTAGGTGGTATAGCTTGGCAAGAAGACAGTGTCCCAAACTTTTTTGTTAAGAGTAAGGTACAGCAGAATGCCACAGCCTCTCTAGGGCTGAGGAGAGAGGGTCGCCCGGCACACGATGAGGAAAGTACCGAGGAGAGAGGAGCGCGCTTGCTCTCATTCGCGGGTGGACGCAGGAGGCAGCGGGCGGGGAGGGCAGCCAGAGAGCCGCGTGTGGGGTGCGCCGCGCGT
>NW_022900914.1:18998781-19007862 GCF_012274545.1 Fukomys damarensis
GGCCCAGGAGCGATCGCGGCGGGTGAAAAGCGAACCCGTGATCCAGGGGCGCCCCAGCCGGGAGCTTCCCTACCGAAAGCTCCACCCCGCTTAGGACCCAGATTCCGGCGGGGTATCCAAACTCTGGACCCCGGCTCCGAGCCTTGATACTGGACCGAATAAGCGTGTGCGTAATGGAGGGTTCCTGTTCTGTTCTCGGAAAACCGCCCACTAGGCATTTCCAAAAGCCTTAATCAAATAGGCGATGGCCGCTTCGACCAGACCAGTTGGGATTGTGCTTTAGAAATGCTTTCCTAATTCCCTGAGACACCACAGTAACTACTAATATTCCCTAATGGCTGAGGATCCTAAGAAACAGCCTCCTCAAACCTGCTAACGATAATGTAAAGATAAAGCATACTCAGGCAGACTACTTACAGTTAACTGCGGCATAATTTCTCAATCATTCTGCATACAGTAAAATGGCATGTTTACTGAATTCCCAAGGAAATTGTTTACTCCGAGTATCTGTTAACTAAAATATGTTAGGAAACGGTCATCTCTTCACTTACACGGTCTTCCAGTTGTCTAATTTTTTAATTATCTTAAAGCATCAGGAATGTGAAAGTTTCACTAAAATTACTGCCACAGGAGTGTGTAACATTGGATTTCATCTAGAGAAATCTACCTTAAGGCTCTGGTATCTAAGAATTAAACTCTTGGCTCTAAATGTTATTCCATGCTCTTACGGGGAGCCCAGAGTGCAGGCCCACCTTCAACTTGTCCCCCTCGGAGAAATGTTTGTCCTCTAGGCCAAACGTGGATAATTAGCCCAGGATTTGGATAGGCTGGTTTCTCTGTCTTCCTAATGCCTAAAAGCCAAATTCTCAGGACTGAATGCGTTTTGTTTGCTGGGAGTATCATCTGTGCAGATAACTTTATATTTGCATCACTAATAGACTTCTTTCAAAGGGAAAAGACATTTTGCTAGGACTGGAACAGTCTTTACAGTTTGCTCCATTTTGGTTGAACCAAGCTACTCCTTTTTGAAAAGGGACAGATACTCATGTAAGGACCTGATTTTCCACTTGGGTTATGCATAAATAGAAGGGCTTTTGCAATTAACTGCTCACAAGGAATAGAATACTTCATTCTTTGTGTGAGATACTTACAACCAAATGCAATGGATTCCCAACCTGTTTTTGGAGGGGGTGGGGTTGTTTTGTGGTACTGAAGACTGAATCCAAAGCCTTTGGACTGAGCTGGATCTCCAGCTCTTTCTTTGTTTCGATTTTGTGTTTTTGGGGCGGGGGCTCTAAATCACTAAATTGCCCAGGCTGCGCTCCAAATTGTGATCTTCCTGCCTCAGCCTCCCAGAGTGCTTGTAATTACAGACAGACTTACACCCATGCCACCATGCCTGGCTCCCCCCTGCGCTATAACATTCTGTAGTTCTTTAGATAGAACACTATTGATCATACTTTCTTTGAATCAGAGAAAAAACTTCTGTTTTCTATAATGAGAAGTTAGCTAATCTTTCAATTCAGGAATTGCTCCTGTAGTATCTTTCCTGGATTTGTTGCTTGTGTACCTTCAATAAAAGGCAGCTTACTGGGTTAGGGATGTAGCTCAGTGGTAGGCTACTTGCCTAGCTTGTGGGGCTCTAAATTTGATCCAGAGCACCACAGAAAGGGGAAGGGGGAGACTCACTGCTGTGCAAAGCAGTCTACCCCTTTGTGAGACAGTGCTAAATAATAGAGAGGAAATAATAGGTAGTATCTAACTAATATCACTAAGTGCTTACAAAATGCCAGAAACCAAACCAAGTGCTTTCTATGTACAGTATTATCTCATTTAATTCACATAATGGATGACATGAGTCACTGGCATTTTAAGGGGGCACAGGCAGATTAAGCTACTTAAATTCCTCCAGAAAGCTTAATGGAGGGGGGTACCAGGGATCAAACTCAGGACCTTGTGCTTGCAAGGCAGGCAGCAGCACCACTGAGCTAAATCCCTGGCCCCAGAAGGCTCAGTTTTGAATAGAGGCAGTACAACACCAAAGGCCAGACTCTTAGCTACTTACTCTATCCTCTGCTTATATACAATATGTTATTAAAATTTTCTCTTGACTTAAACCAAAATCTGCCTCCTTGAATATTTTTTAAATTTAAATAAGCCATGATTATTAGATCCCGAAGATACAGAATATAGAAAAGCCACAGTGTCTGAGCTCACAAAACAATTTGGAAAGCACAGAGGAGGAGCAAGATTTAGGAATGGTGCTAAAACAGCCTTGAACACTGGTGAAGTTCACCAGACAAACAGAGATGGAACTCCTGGAGGGTTCCTCAGCCCCAAACCCTTAAATCACCCACCCTGTGCAAGCATTACATAGTAGGGAACAAAAAGGCTAACATGGGAGGCAGCCTGTGATGGCCAGCGTATCCAAACCATCCTTCTGTTGGCACACCCTTCATGGGTCCCTGGCTTAGAAAATTCCTTGATTTCTTGCACCAGCCCCCAGTTTCACCCTCAGGACCTCTTGTCTGACAACCCACTGGGTCCACTCCTTTGACTTATTGAGTTCAGCTCTCCCTATTTAACACAACTCCTATCACCAGAGGTGAATTTCCAACACACCAGAGGATCCAGTTAAGGAATACCTATCAAGGCTTAGCTCCAAAGAGACCACAATCCAGCCATCCACAGGGGAGGATCAGACACAGAATATAGGAATGAATATGGCATGAAGAACAGGTAACTAAACTGTGTATATTAGATTGTAGGGAAAGCAGGAGAGTCATAGTGAAGCCAAAAAGTTAGATTGCTTTTTTTTTTTAATTTTTAAATTTTTATTTCTTTTTTCCAGCATTCTTAAAGTACAATTAACAAAAATTGAATTATTAACTTTGTACACTGTGATGTTTTGATAGACGTATAATACATGAAATTATTACAAGTCATCTGGTAAAATTTATTTTTAAAATTGAAACATTTTAAGTAATAAAGGGTTACACTTTTTTAAAAAATTTAGGAACTAGCTATGGAAGAGCCTTGGAATCAGTTGTGTTGTCACATGCTATAGCAGCAAAGCATTCCAGGAGGTTAATTGGCCTAGTCTCACACTCCTCTGAAGCAGGCTACCTGGGTTTAGATCTTGTCTCTGTCTTCTTCCTGAAGGACTTTAGGAAATTATTTCAAAGTAGGGCTGTTATAAGGAGTGAAAAAGAAAATACATGTAAAAGTAGCATATGGTACCACAGTAATCTCAGAAAGTATTGTTTTGGCTATACTTAAGAATGTTTTATATATTATTTTTGTTTAAGAATGTTAACCCTGCAGCAGTGGAGGGTTAGGTGTTAACCCTTAGCAATATGCAAGAAGAATTTGTGCTTTTCAGATCAGCTAAGACCGCCAAAGGGTTAAAGGGTGATAGCCTTGAAAATGGGTATGAAAATATAATTTACATCATATATCAAGGGCCCTGAAATTAAGGCTAGGAATGCTGAGGACAGCGAGGGAAGAACCCAGGAGATAATTGGAAGGTAGAATGGGCAGCTTTTTGGCTTAGGCCATTGCAAGGATGGTATTAGCTTTTGCCATAAGAGGGAGAGGGGAACTGTTGTTATCTGGGGGAGTGCTTTAGCACTGAAACAAAGTGTAACTGTGGTTTTTGTTTGTGTTTGTGTTTTGGTTGTGTTTTCTGTGGTACTGAAACTGGGCCTTTGCCCAGAGCTTCATTCCCAACGCTTTTTTATTTTGAGACAAAATATTTGTCATTAAGTTGCTAAAGCTGAGCTTGAACTTGGAATCCTTTCTGCCTCAGCCTCCCACAGTGCTGGGATTACAGGCGTGCAGCACTATGCCCAACAATGGTTGTGTTTTGTACCTCATAAGTTTGTAGTGTTCAACTGGAAATGTAAGTTTAGTGATAAATCATGTGGACCTGAAATTTAGAAAGATCTCGGGGATAGTTTTAGATTTAGGAGTCATCATTCAGAAAAAGATACTGAGTATCATGTACCATACACTCCATATAAGATTCTAGTGTTGCACTTGGGCATGGGGCTCAAGTTGAGAATGGGAATAAATTCTCTCTCTTTTTTTTTTTTTTTTTTTTGGTACTGGGGATTGAACTCAGGACCTTATGCTTTCGAGGCAGGCAGCAGCACCACTGAGCTAAGTCCCCAGCCCCAACAAATTCTCTTTACAGAGAAACTGGTACAGAGAGGCAGGGTCAGAAGGACATATTACAAGTCCCTTGAGCCTAATTTGGCCCTGTTTTAAAACTGTGTTTTTGGGCCAGGGATTTAGCTCACTGGCATGGTACCTGCCTTGCAAGCCCAAGGTCCTGCGTTCAATCCTCAGTACCCCCCCCAAAAAAAGTTTGGTGTTTTTTTTTTTAACTTTAAACTAAATTTTTCAAGATGAATACCATACTTATTTACAGAGTCTGAGTCCATAGCTTAGTGGTAGAGTATTTGCTTAGCATGCATAAGGACTTGGATTCAGATCCCCAACACTAGAAAACAAAAACCTTCTATTTACAGAGAAGGCAGAGCTCTGCCTGAGACTAGGTGGAGCTGGGATTCCTCGGGTGTCAGCTCTCAACCTCCACTGTTATTGTGAGCAATTCACTCAGCTCTCAGACTTTCATACTTCCTAGTAATTTACATACTTCCTAATGTACAAGTACATAACCTTGCACTGCTAATGCAATCTTACCATCTGCTGGACTGGTACAAATGGCATCAATAAGGTGGGTTATATTAGCATGTTGGGTGGGACAGTCTTTCCTTTTGTGGGATGGTCCTCGTGCATTATAACACCCCACACACGTACACAGTTAGGGCTCCCAGCCACACTTAACATCAATGACTATTTTTGACATGCATGTTTCCAAGCATGGATGGGAAGGTCTGGAAGGGTCCGGAAGTGGGTGTCTGCATTGGGAATGTTTGCCTCTCCTGTCCCTCAGAAGACACCAGGTACACATGTACCAACCCATCTGTCAGTCTTTCTGTCTCATGAAGTACGTTCCCCGAGAGAAGTTCTGCGATGTAACATATTCTCCTTCTTATTATATTTCCAGTACTTAGCAGTTCCCTGTGTCTTCCATAAATTCATAGTGAATATTCTACCTGTTCTGTGTCATATAGTTTCTTGGGTCATTTACACGGGTATTGAATTTGGTCTTTGGAAAACTTTCCAGGAGGGGAAAAATCTAAGCTGAGTCTCAAAAGGCAGTTAGACTCAAAAGGTGTGGAAGTGTAGTCCACACAGAGAATTGTGGTTTGGATGGCTTTTATCACCAAAGACATGTTCTGGAGTCGTTCCCGGAGAGGCAGTATGAGGAGCAATGGAGCTTAAGAAGTTCAGTCTACTAAGAGATCCTTAGGTCATTGAAAGTGTGCCCTAAAGGGAATAGTGTGACCCCAGCTCCTTAGATTCTTTTTTGAGCCCTGTATGCGGGAGCTACGGTTGTTATGCAGTGGAAGAACGTTTGCCTAGCGTGTGCAAGGCCCTGGGCTCGATTCCCAGCATTAAAATAGTTGCTTCCTCCTGAACACACTCCCACTATTTATTATCTCATCCTTGCTCCAGCCAGTGCTATCCTGTTTGAATTTTTTAACTTCCATACTGTGAGCTAAATTTTTTTTCTTTGTAAAGTCAGCCTGTCTCACATATAGTATTTTGTTACAGTAATGGAAAAATAGTATGAAGAAGGTAGAAAAGTTACACTTAAAAGAAAAGTTCTGTTTGGGGTAAATAACAGATGAAACTGGATTAGTAAGCAGGAGCAAGTCCATGAAGGGGCATGTGTGTGAGTCGCATAAAATCATTTGGATTATTTTTAACAGAACCACAGGGATTTTTTTTTTTTGTACCGGGAATCAAACTCAGGACCTTGTGCTTGCAAGGCACAGGGAATTATTGATGAGTTTTCAGCACTGGGATAGCATGATCTTCTTTGTACCTGAGAGATGCCCCATTAGCTGCAGTATGGAGCGTGAATGGGAGACAGGTGGGAAAACTGGAGACAGGGAAGGGAGAACATTTTAGGAAATCATTGCTGTTGTCCAGGTGAGAGAAGACAGTGGCCTGAGCGAACACACGGAACACCGATATAGGGTGATAGTGGTATTTGACATTGTGAATGGAGAAGAATTTGCACAAGGAAAATGTATAGAATGGGCAGAAAATGGTCTCCTAGGACCCCAACATGTAGGGTGTGACTAAAAGAAAGGAATCCAGAGGAGAAACCCAGGCAGATGAAGCCAGTGAGATATGCAGGACCGGCAGGAGAGGAGTACACAACTCAGGAGTCCCTCCAGGAAGCACCTGCCGTGAGAACTGCGATTGGCTGACCACCCCAGCCACTGCCTTGGGGTGCATCACGGCACTCACGCGGAGGTCTCCCTTCTCCACTCTTCCCTGGGCAGTTTCCTTGAAGCTCCCTGTTGGCCGTCCAGAACCTTTCTCAGAGGTGCCCTGCCCAGGACCTCGATCCCTTCAGAGGTATTGACAGGCATCGGAGTCTTTTACTCTTCCCTCCCACCCCTGCTTCCTCTCCGGTTTATCCTTCCCAGGTGATTCCACAAGTACATTGTCTCGCGCTGCTCATGCAGTCTTACCATCTGCTGAACTGGTACACATGGCATCGATAAAGCAGAGGAGGAAAGTTTAAGAAGATAATGGGTCAAGAATGTTAAATGCTAAAGAGAGACTGAGAAAAAAACCTATCTGTAGATTTGTCTTTATGGAGGTCAGAATTGACTTTATTATACAGTTCATATTCCCTCTTCTCTTAATTACATTTTCCCAAGTCCCTTCAACTTTTATCACATGAAAGTCTCTCTACATCTCATCTGGACATCCTTACTTGGAGACATTTAAATTGTTAATACCTCTCTAAACTCTGGGATTAAGAATGGAAGTCAGTGTTCCAAATTCAGCCTGGTCCATGTTAACTAGGTAGGGATTATAAACACCTATTATTATCTGACCACTATGTTGTAGTCTAAACTTTGATTTGTAACCACAACCAACTCAGGGCCACTGTAGTGCCCAATTCCAGGAAATGCCATTCAGACTATAATCTGTAATAGTGTAATCCTCAACTCCAGCCCAGCCCATGAATCTTGACCAAGAAACAGCTCCAAAAAAATGTATTTACTCACCTTAGAATCACATCATCCCAGGAGTTCATGAACCCACACTGCCATAAAGGGTGAAGACAGGAAATGTTGTCTCATTCATCCTACGGTAAAGCGCTAGCCCTGCCCACAGTTTATCAGACCACATGTCACAAGATGTAACACTACAAACAATAAAACCCGAACACAAGGTAGCTTTACCCATAGTATTGCTTCTAGGGGTAATTATCTGGGTAAGAATCTCTGATCTTCTTGGGAGGCCAGGATTGCAGAGGGGTGCTCTTTGGCCTACGCAAAAGGTAACTGATGGCACATTTGAGGCAGCCAATCCTTGAAGCTGCAGGCTGTGTACATTATTGAGGAACTGTAAAAAGGTGTAGACTGATTACAGACTGAGGAAGAGAAACATTGAGAGATGGCTGAAAGTTTTTTTTTTTTTTTTTAATAAAACTTGATTAGTCATCGGTTATGGTAGCGTATAGGATTTTTGCTGGCCTTTTCCTTAGAAGCTTTATCATATATTGCTATTAATCTCTTAAGAGAAACCCTCCCCCACCCCCATGGAAAAGCCCATCTGGATCAAGGCATGCTTCTTGGTATTAGAACCAGAACTTCAGCCTTGGATCTAATCTTCTGGTTTCTTAAAGATACTTTTGTATTAAATTAGAACCCATCTGGTAGTATGAGCTTTCCAACTAAGCATCTGATACCATCAGAAGAGCTTTAACATGTGGCTGAAATCATTGTTTTCATAGTGAAAGAAAAAGAGGGAAACACCTGAAGATTGCCCACTGATTTGTATTTTATCTACAAATGGATATAAAGGCTTTGTACTTGATTTACGAGTTGCCATATGGAATTTCTGAACACAGCCCCCATACACCCTTAAGACAGGGTCTTGCTATGTAGTTCAGGTTGGCTCTGAACTCACTATGTAGCCCAGACTGGCCTCCAACTTGCGGCAGTCTTCCTGCCTCAGCCTCCTGAATGCTGGTATTACAGGCATGGGCCACCGTGCCCAGCTGTGAATCACCCTTTTTAATCACAGGTGTGGAGCTGTGTATGGGGAGTTGGTGCCTGTCTCAATGTGTGAAAACTTGAACTTGTGATATTTAAAGTATAGTGATGTAACATTGTTCATGCCAGTATTTAGGGCTCCTGTATCCTCTCACCGAAGCAGCATATTCTGTTATTGCACATAAACTCAAAGCAAGATGTCTGTAGGATCTGAGAGTATTCTGCTTTCCGCCTCTTAATTAGTCTGCCTGGCCCCCTTCTCTTCCTCTTTTGGTAACACCATAGCTCACCAATAAAGATGCTTCTTAAAATGTCAGCAGTGAAGCCAGGCATGGGGCTCACATCTGTAATCCTAGCCCTTGGGAGGCTGCGGCAGGAGGATCACTGCGAGTTTGAGGCCGACCTGGGCTACAGAGCTAGACCCTCTTAAAAAAAAAAAAAAAAATCTAACAATGAATTTTTCAGTGGATCACCAAAATTAAATCATATTAGAGAAGTGTGTGTTTAGAATAATGTTCTGGAAACTGCTGGAGCAACATTTTCAATATGTGCCTAAATTGTGTAACATTTAAAGTGCCACCTTGATATAACTGAATAAATGCTTCATTCAAGTGGGTGGAGAAAGTGCCAACAGTGGAAGTTCAGAAGTCCTGCGGGACAGCTAATGTTGGAATAAATGCGAGTTCACATTTAGGTGTTCTGAGTTTGAGATGAGAGGACATCCAAGGGTTATGACAGATTTAGACACAAAATTCAAGAGGATAAGTTTGAGTTATTGAAATAAAAATAACAGCTGGGCGTGGTGGTGCTGTAATCCCTGCACTCGGGAGGCTGAGGCAGGAGAATCGCTGTGAGTTTGAGACCAGCCTGGGCTACATAGTGAGTTCCAGGTCAGTCTCAACTACACAATGAGGCTGTCTCCAAA
>NW_022900914.1:19007958-19016487 GCF_012274545.1 Fukomys damarensis
GGTACTGGGGATCGGACTCGGGAACTTGTGCTTGTGAGGCAGGCGGCAGAACCGCTGAGCTAAATCCCCAACCCTAAACTTTTATTCTTTAAACAAAAACAAGCCTAAAGGAATACAGAAAGTTCTCATTTCTTAAATATTCAAAGTGAAAATAGTGAAGTCTTGGGTTCAGTCCCCCCACACTGCGAAAAAGAAAAAAAAATTGTACAAAATGAAAATAATGTCATTGCATTCTGTGACAGAAACATATGCTATAGAATGATTCATTGAGCTATGGATATTTATGCTTCCCTCAATCCCTGTGAGTATTTTCCAGATTTCTTGGCTATATGTGTGACATGGAATTTAGGGAATGATGGTGGACATCTGAGAAAATAAATGAGCCACAGAGGGAATAGGTCAGCCTTTAAAATGTTGGAAAAAAGGTGTGTGTGGGGGGGGCTAAACAGAAACGATAAGCGGGGTACTAGAGAAAGAAATTGTGAGTTTATGCCTAAGGAATAGAAAGGATTAGATGAAACTCAAGTGTGACCCTATACCATGATATCCTCTTTGATGTCCTTTGAGAACTGCAAATAAAGATTAGAATATCTTTTTTGAATCACTGTGTTTGCTTTTTTTTGTAGGAGACCCTGAACAGAGGTTGAGGTATGTGGGACTCCAGAATGTATTAGGGTTACAAGAAGAATGCCAATGAGAAACCTGGCAATGCTTTTAACCCACTAAAATGTATCTGGTAATATCTAAGAAGTCACACCCCACTGTGGTGGTGCATGCCTGTAATCCCAGAACTCTGGGAGGCTGAGGCAGGAGAGTTGAAAGATTAACCCAGCCTGGGAAATGTTGTGACTTAGCAAGACTCTGTCTTAAAATCAAAAAAAAAAAAAAAAAAAAAAAAAAAAAAAAAAAAAAGGGCGGGGCGGAGCTGAGGATATAGCTCAGTGGGAAAGCCCCAGCTTCAAACCTTAGTATTAAAAAATAAAAAATTGGGCCAAGGATTTAGCTCACTGGTGCTGTGCCTGCCTTGCAAGCACAAAGTCCTAAATTCGATCCCAGGTACAAAAATTTTTTAAAAATAAAAATATCAAAAACTAAGAGAAATCACAACACAGAAGCTTTCTTTCTTTATTTTTTTTATTTCTTTTCTTTTATTTCTTTTGGATACAGGGTCTCACTATGTAGTTGAGTCTGACCTGGAACTCACTATAGAGCCCAGGCTGGTCTTGAACTCACAGCTGTCCTCCTGCCTCAGCCTCCTGAGTGCTGGGATTACAGGTGTGCGCCACCACGCCTGGCAGAAGCTTTCTTTAGAATGACTCTTTGAATTATTTTCTCCCATAATTTACAGCCAGGGAAACCAAATCTTAGAGAACTGAAAGCCAAAGGCAGATTAACTGAACGTCTACTGAACCTTGATTATTGAGTTTCAGTGTGTACTACGTATTGGAGAAGCAGAAATAAATAAAGTCTGTTCCTAGTTCTCAACCACTAAGCCACTCCTTCTTTTTTGTTTCCCAGTCCTTCCTGGAGGTTTGATACACCCTTTGAGCTTGGGTGAGGCTGGTTCACGGTAAGCCCCAAACTGAAGGTCACCTACACATACAGCCAGTTCACAGTAAATATTGACTCCAGGTTGGCAGTTCTAAACTGATGCAAACTTCCAATCAGAATTGCAAAGGTAAGGTAGATAGGAGAATTCACATACACTCCTGGGAGGCCTGCAAATTGGCACAACAACAGTGTAAGCCAATCTAATGAGTTCTATTAAAAGTTAAAGATGCCCTTATTTCACAGTCTAATAATTCGACCTCTTCACGTATTCCCTCCCAAAACTGTCCCTCAAATGTAGGAGACATGTAAATGCATGTTCACTGAAACACTATCTTCAACAGAAAAAAATCCAAAGTAACCGAAATGTCCATTAACCTGAAAATTGGTAAGTAAATTGTGTAATCACAAAGTGGAATGTTATGTATTGGCTAAAATAAATGAGCAAGATAGCATGCATGAGGCCCTGAGTTTGACCCCCAGTACTACAAATAAGTAAGTAAGGGCTGGGGATTTAGCTCAGTGGTTCTGCTGCCTGCCTCCTAAGTGCAAGGACCCAAGTTCATCCCCGGTACCAAAAAAACCCAAAACAAATAAGTAAATAAGTGAACTAGAACTGAAACTACAATATATATAAGTCTTTAAAAAATATAATATTGAATGAAAAAATGAAGATACATGAAGTATGTTATCATTTACAGTAAGTTTAAACACATGAGGGCTGGGGATTTAGCCCAGTGGTTCTGCCCCTGCCTCACAAGCTCAATGTCCCAAATTTGATCTCCAGTACCAAAACCAAAACCAAAATAAAACAAAAAACACATGAAGCCACGCCTATAATCCCAGCACTTGGGAGGCTGAGGCAGGAGGATCACAAATTCTAGGCCAGCCTAGACTACATAGTTCAAGGTCAGCCTGGACACATAGAGCCTGTCTCCAAAAAAAAAAAAAAAAAAAAAAAAAAATCCAATAAAAAATGAGCAACTGCAATGAATAAAAACTTCTCAGAAGAAGTACAAATAAAATACCTGAAAAAATGTTCAACATTGCTAGCCATTAGAAAAATGCAAATCAAAACAACATCGAGATGCTATCTTTCTCCAGAAAGGATGGCTATCCTAAAGAAATCACATAATAACAAGTGCTGGTGAGACTGCAGGGGGAAAAGCATTCTTTTACATTGTGTTTTGGTTTTGGTTTTGGTACTGAGGATCCAACTCTGGACCGTATGCTTGTGAGGCAGGCACAGTGCCACTGAGCTAATTCCCTACCCACTTTCTACATCGTTGGTTGGAATATAAACTAGTACAGCCACTATGGAAATGCCTCAAAAGCCTAAAAACAATTGGAAGTAGGGAGTTCTAATAATTCCTCAAATGATATATTCCATGGTTCCAAAAATATTTCAATATATGTGCTAATGTGTTTCATTTATACTGCTAGGTCCTCTTAGTTTATTGAAAAGAGAGTTTTGTGCTATTATCTATTTTTTTAAAGTGTTTTTTGTCTATAACGTACTCTAACATTTTGGCTATTCTTTTAAGATTAAGGTACACAGTGTATTAATTAATGTTATTCTTTAATTAACTTGTTATGAAATTTTGCTTTACTTTCTCATAGAAGTAAGACTGTTTTAAAGAATATTTTATTTATTAATATGTTTTATTACATTGAAACAAAGTTTATTTAAAAAAAACCCAAAAAACATAAATTCCATTAAACCTAGCTATTCCCCTTCTAAAAACCTTCTCAATAGAGTAAAAGTCATCATATTAGTGATACATGCTTATCCATATTTATAGAAGCACGGTTTATAATAGCTAAATATCGGAAACAGCCTATATGGTCATCATTAGGTGAATGGATAAAGAAAATGTGCTATTTATATACAAGGGAGGACTACTGTGCTGTGAAGAAGGATAAACTTGAGGCATCAGTAGGCAAATGGATGCACCTTGAGACCATAATGTTAAGTGAAACAAATCAGGCACACAAGTTTCAGTATTCACATGATTTCCCTTACGTGAGAAAGCCAAAATATTAATGAAAAGAAAATAAAGGCTAGACAATAGGAAGGAGGGAGATCTTTTTCAAATGGGAACTGGAGACGAAGAAGGGAGGGGAGGAAGGGAAAAAGGATTTAAAAAAGAAATAAAAATGGATTTTCTTTTTCAAATGGGGAGAGGATTAAGAGTTGGAGGAAGTGGGGCTGGGGGTTTGGCTCAGTGGTTCTGAGGTCTGCCTTGCAAGCACAAGGGCCGGCATTCAATCCCTGGTACCAAACAAAGCAAAACAAAAAAACACAAAGAGTTGGAGGAAACAAAGAGGGATAGGATGGGAGATACCCCCCCAAAATTAAAATATGTACATGTACAAACTCCCCACACTAGGTGTAATCATTATATACTGATTTTGTACTATAAACGTACTAATAAAAATACATTGATAAAATAAAGTAAAATGTATATTGCTTTGTGTTGGCATTTGGCTTTAATGTACACAAACCTTGTTTATCCCCCTCTGAAGAGGAGAGGCAATGCCTTAAGCTTCTTTAATTCTTTCTCACTGCTCAGAAGAATCTATTGAAATACTAGGAAAAATGATATATTAGCCAACAATTATAATCTTTCCTACAAAATCTTCATGTAGAAAGTTGAGAAATACTGGATTGAGCTACATTTGCTTTTATTTTCCCAAAGAGAGAACACTAATGAGCTGTGAAATGACCAAGAATCTGGCAGCAGAAGGGGAATAAAAGTAACAGGTTTGTATATTACACTTTCTAGATAATCAGCTCTTGAATGAGTAAGTGTGGAAGATGTCTTAGGGGGAAAAGCAGATTTTAAAAACTCATTTTATGACTGTGGAATTGCTTTATTGATCATTACCAGATTTATTTTGCAATCAGTGTGTGAATTTGTGTGTGTGTGTGTGTGTGTGTGTGTGTTAGGAATACAACCCCGGCATAGTAGACAAGCACTCCACCACTAAGCTGCTGTCCCTGTTTTTAGATGTCTCTGGCCCAAATTTATTAATTATCTTAGAAAAACAAAGTTCTCATGTTATGCTGTGTAACCACATGAAATTACATTACTGTTACTGTTGCTCAGCCTTCTCTCCAGTATTTATTGGACTAGTCATGGGAATGGTGGTCTAAAGAAACTAAGAAATAAGACGGCCATGGTGGTGCACACCTGTAATCCCAGCTCTCGGGAGGCTGAGGCAGAAGGATCAAGGATTGCTGTGAGTTCGAGGTCAACCTGGACTACATAGCGAGTTCCAGTTCAGTCTCAACTACATGGTGAGACACTGTCAAAAAAGCAAAAACAGGCCAGGCGTCGTGGCCCACACCTGTAATCCCAGCACTCGGGAGGCTGAGGCAGGAGGATCACTGTGAGTTCAAGATCAGCCTGTGCTACACAGTGAGTTCCAGGTCAGTCTCAACTATATAGTGAGACCCTGTCTCAACAAACAAACAAACAAACAGAAACTAAGAAATAAAAATTGTTCCCTCTATGGAACTACTAAAGGGTCTTGAAGAAAAAAATTACTTTGAGTTATTATTTATTAGTATATCTTATGAAAAGTAATTGGTTCTTGAAGGACCCACTTGAATTAATGTTTGCCTGAAAGTGTAAGGTTAGTCTATATTAGTCCAAAAGAAAGCTAAAGAGCTCAGGAAAAAGTAAGAAGTCTTGACTACATTGTCTCTCCTTGAAATTGAAAGTAGAGTATCAAAGAAGATAAACTTGGGCTGGGGATTTGGCTCAATGGTTCCGCTGCCTGCCTAGCAAGCAAAAGGGTCGGAGTTCGATCCCCAGTACCAAATAAAATATAAATAAATAAATAGGAATTCATGTAGTTACTTATGTTTTGTTTTTTGTTTTTTAAGCATAAGCAGTGTATGTTATGGTCTTGGTCAAAATCGCCACCATTTAGTCACTGGGTATTTTCCATATGGACCCTTTGTGATGTTTTATTAGGCCAGCTATCACCTCGTGGTTCTTTGATTTATGTGCTACAACACTGAAAATATAATTCCTACAGTAAACCTTATCCACATCTGCATTTATAACTGTATTTTTTACTTTTCAGTGTACCTTGGGGAGCTGTCTCTAAAAGTTACTACCTACTTCTATCTCTGTGTTGTGTCCTGGCAAAGTAAATAAGAGGTACAAAAATAACTTGAAATTTGGTAATAGAATGTGTATTTCTTCATGTTCACTTGACTTGTAGGTGTTAACGTTGAAGCAAAACACTAAAGCAAAGTGACCTGAGTCTATGTATAGTCATGATAAGCCTTACTCATTGATCACTGTGACTTTCTTTTCTCAAAGAGGAGCAAGAAAAACAATGGTATATTTAATATATCTATAAATATATTAGGTTCTTGATGTTTTCATAACTTATAATTATTTCCCCATGAGTAAAGTATAATTAATTATGGTTAGAGTCCAAGGTAAGGCCACAAAACTTATTATAATATTAGTAGGTGTGGTAGAATAAGTTGATTGAGAAACCACATCTTGTTTTCTTGTCTATTGGCTCATCGTAGAAGAACAAAAAATATTTTTCTCCTCTCCTCTCCAGGGAGAGGATTAACATGCGGTGAGTTTCCAACTCCTAGGCCATGGAGGCAGAAGATTCCTGTCCTGGAATGGGACAGGCTCCATGAAAAAGGGAATAAAAAAATTGGACTTTAAAATGGAAAAGTGGGTCTTTTGAGCTCAGAAAGAAGAGAAAAGCAGACAAGCATTATTTATACAAAATATGAGGACCTATGCCAATTTCCAAATAGTCCAGAATAGTAGAGACCACTGATAGGGGTGCCAGAAAGGCTATCCTGTCTCAAAAATAGTAATAACACTAATTTATATGCGGCTGTAATAAGCCAAGAGTGCATGTTGTAAAGTCTAGGGTTACTATTAAGAGAATAGTGAAAAATATATGACTAATATAAAATATAAATACTAAAAGAAAAAACATAATAAATAAACTCAAGCCAAGGGAAGGCAAGAAAAGAGATTTTAAGAAGGTGCAAGTTACAAGTAGGACAGATAGAAAAAAAATTGTAAGATGGTAGCTAGAAACCTAAATATATCATTAAGTATCTTTTAAAAAATGGCATAATGCCAGACATGGTGGCACATGCCTGTAATCTCAGCACTTAGGAGGCTGAGGACGGACAATTGCTACAAGTTCAAGGCCAGCCTGGGCTACACAGTGAGTTCAAGCTGAGGCTGAACTACATGGTGAAAACTTCCCACCCCCCTTTCTCTCAAACATAATATTACATTAAAAGACACGGATTAACACGCTAGCTTTATTTGCATTTGCTTTTTACAGAAGATAACAGGAGGTGTCCTGTTAACACAGTCACACAGAAAGGTCAAGATTACAGGAATAGTTAAAGAAGCTGGGTATGATAACACACGCCTGTAACCTCAGTACTGTGGGAAGCCGAGGAAGGAGGATCACAAGTTGAGCCCAAACTAGATTTAACGAGACCCTGTCTCAAAATTTAAAAATTTTTAAAAGCTGGAGGTATAGCAAAGTGTGAAGGCCCTGGGTTTAATCACCAGTACAAAAAAGAGATAAAAATATGTCTGCACGCAAACAGTAATCCTACTCCCCCAAAGTTGATATAACTGTAAAATAAAATGAAATACAAAGTAGAGGGCTGGGGATTTAGCTCAGTGGTAGCACTGCGCCTGCATTGCAAGCACAAGATCCTAAGTTTGATCCCCAGTAACAAAGCAAAAACAAACAAACAAACAAAAACAAAGTAGACTTTCAGGAAAGAAGGATTATTAAAAATAAAGTGAGGGCCGGGGATTTAGCTCAGTGGTTCTGCCTCCTGCCTTGCAAAAAATAAGCAAATAAATAAACAAATAAAGTGAAATGTTTTGTAATACAAATATCAACCCATCAGGAACACGACCATCCCATTTCTATTAATAATTAGCAATATGCTTCAAACTAAAGCAAAAAGTTGACAAAACTGCAAGGAGAGAGACAAATCTACAGTAACAGTAGGAGTGTTCGACACATTTCTCAGCAACCAACACAAAAAGTAGACAAAAAACATATTTAAACAACATGACTAATAAAATTAACAAAATCAAGATTTGTGAAATATTTCACCCCAAATCTATACTTCATATAAGGAGGAAACATTTATTGAATGTGACAATATTGAGCTATAAAGCTCACCTCAACATATCTCAAAATATTAAAACGATTTGAGCAGAGGGAAATTAAGCTAGTAATGATTTTTCAAAAAAAAATGTAAAGTTCTTAAGGACATGAAAATTAAGTAGTATAATAATACTGTGCACTGGTCTACATACCCAGACCTTTATATTTTGTGTCAGGGTTTTGCTAAGTTGCTAAGATACTCAGGCTGGGCTGGAACTTGTGATCCTCCTGCCTCAGCCTCCCTGAGTTAAGGAACATTTTTTTCTGAAGAATCCATGGGTTAAAAATGGCAGAGTAGAGACTAGCATCAGCAGCCCTAAGAAAAGCCCATGCTTATTGTAAACTGTAAAAACTGTGGGGTTTTACTCTGAATGTGTCTTTCCACAGGGCAGCCTAGAATTGGAGAAGAAATCCAGTGCAGCATTTGCCATGCTTGTAAATATTTAATGAGGAGGAAGTTGGGAAGGGGTTGTTTCAGACTGAACTACAGAGCAACTATAGGGTTTCTGGTGTCATCCTACTGCAGTGACTGGGTGGGAGGGAGATGGCCACAAGAGTCAGTGGCAGAGAGAGCACAGGCTAGACATAGACCTCTTAAAAAGTTTAAACACGGCTCAGAAGGTTATGGGGGTCTTTCCCTTCTAGTTAAGAAGCAAGGCTAAGGCCGGGGATTTAGCTCAGTGGTTCTGCTGCTTGCTGTGGAAGCTCAAGGATCCCTGGTAACCACCAGCACCACCCCCAAACAAAAAGGAAAAAAAGGAGGAGGAGGAGGAGGAGGAGGGG
>NW_022900914.1:19016660-19021338 GCF_012274545.1 Fukomys damarensis
AAGAAGAAGAAGAAGAAGAAGAAGAAGAAGAAGAAGAAGAAGAAGAAGAAGAAGAAGAAGAAGAAGAAGAAGAAGAAGAAAAGAAGAAGGAGGAGGAGGAGGAGGAGGAGGAGGAAGAAAAGAAGAAGAAAGAAGAAGAAGAAGAAGAAGAAGAAGAAGAAGAAGAAGAAGAAGAAGAAAAGAAGAAGGAGGAGGAGGAGCAGGAGGAGGAGGAGGAGGAGGAAGAAAGAAGAAGAAGAAAGAAGAAAGAAGAAAGAAGAAGCAAGGCTGGTTGTGGGGGCTTTCAGAGAGGGCAGGGTCCAAAAGTGCTAGCATTAGGTCCAGCAGACTGGCCCTCCTGTCTTATCTAGCTCAGAGCTCAGTGGTCTGTTTGCTTTCTCTATCAGCCATTGTGATGAGGACTAACATATAGCCTGGGGTGTATGGACAGAGGGGACACCGGAGCGGGGAGGGCACCTCACAAACCCACAGGCTGTAAAGCTAGGTGGAGAAGCCATGACTTGGGAAGCACAGAGGGACAAGGAAGCCAAGAATAGCCAGAGTGACTGCAGCTCTGGGGCACATATTATCTACAGACCACACCCAGCCAGAAAGAAAAGGCAGGGTTCATCATTCACCCAGGAGAGTGTGTGTGTGTGTGTGCGCGTGTGTAAACAGAGTAGGTCTTAGCACTGACTCATTGTCTCTCCCTCATATCTGGTAGATTCCAATACTGTGGACTCTGAACAAAAATCGTCGGTTCAAAAGCATACAGGAATTTTTTTTTGACTCATATCCTTTTTTTCCTTTTTCTTTTGTTTTTTTGAGACAGGGTATCACTAAGTAGTTCAGATTGCTGAGGAACTCACTGTGTAGCCCATGCTGGTCTTGAACTCACAGTGATCCTCCTGCCTCAGCCTCCTGAGTGCTGGGATTACAGGTGTACGCCACAACGCCTGGCTTGCTTTTTTCCTTTATTGTGTTTTGAGGGTTTTTTTCGTCTTTTTAAATTTCTTTTATTTTTTTTCTTTACTCTGAACTCTTGTTTGTTCTTTTCTATTAGTTATATGTAATTCTATTAATTTTTTTTATTTCTTAATGGGACCTTTCTCTCACTTTTCTTTCCTCTTTCTCATCATCTTTATTTTTCAAATTTGTCTATTATTGTTATTAATTTTGTTGCTATTGCCAAAGTAACACAGTTGTTGCTATTAATAAGCTTTTATTGTGTGCCAGTATCTGGTTTGCTTTCTGTCATCAACAATACTGTGGTTCATCTATGGAGAACGTGGTACTGGGCCAATTACACTGCACTCTCCCCTCCTAAGTTAGCTAATGTGGTCAAATCTTGGCACAGAGGAAAAGGCCTATAGTTAGCTATCCCCAGGGTGCGTCACTGAAAAGCAGGCTACAGCTAAACACATCTCCATACCAGCAGCAAAGTCTTTTCATGATAGTTGACCCACAAACCTCTGCATCAAAAATAAATAAATAAGTAAATATTTAAAAAAAAAAGAAGAAGAAAGAAATGTGAGAAGAAAAGGCAACAAAGTACTTCTCAAAACTCCCCACTCCTCCAAAGCTGATCAATTCATGGAGCATTGGTAGAAAGAAAATCAAAATCCAAACAGCTGAATTATATGAAATGATAAAAGAGGAGAACAAAAAAAATAGATCAATAAGGTTTTCAGCAGGCTCAAAGATGATATAACCAAACAGATAATGGATTTAATTTTAAAAAGTGAAAGCTTACAGAAAACATTAATAAAAAGCTAGCTGACCTAAAAACATGATAGAAGACATGAATGTGAGCCAGGCATGGTGGCGCATGCCTGTAATCCCAGCACTCAGGAGGCTGAGGCAGGAGGATTGCTGTGAGTTTGAGACCAGCCTGGGCTACACAGTGAGTTCCAGGTCAGTCTCAACTACATAGTGAGACCTTGTCTCAACACCCCCCCCGCCCAAAAAAGGAAACATGAATGATCAGTTTAGCGAAGAATTAGTCTATGAAAAGGTACCAACAAAACTCTAGGAGATAAAAAACTTTCTATCAAAAATTATGGCACCAGATGTGACAATGCGAAGATGAAGAGTTAGAATGAGAAGACAGGACAGAAGCAGGTGACCATATGCTCAGAGATACCGTAATACAACAAAAGAATATGGAAAACTGATCCAACAGTTGCTAAATGACATGAACAAGACTAATAGATGAATTAGAATTAATGATAAATTAGGAGATAGCACAAATGGCATTTTAAAAACTGTACAGAAATAATAACATCTGATAGCACACACCTGTAATAACAGCACTCAGAAGGCTGAGGCAGGAGGATTGCCACGAGTTCCAGGCCAGCCTGGGCTACACAGTTCAAGGTCAGCTGGAAATACATTAAAAAAAGAAGAAGCAATAATAGCAGAAAAATGTCCAAACGTGTGGAAAGAATTTAATGTATAGATAAGCAAAGCATACAGAACCTAAAATAGTCATGAATAGAAAACAACTTCACAACACTTCACAGTCAAAATCCCAGAAGTCCAATACAAGGAGAATCTTAAAAGCTATTAGAGAAAAGCAATGACTCACTTATAAAGGTAAATTCATTATAATTACAGCAGACTTCTCAATGTAAACCTTAAAGACCAGGAAAGCTTGGAGTAGTGTTTTAAGCCCTAAAAGAAGCAAACTTCCAACCTAGACTGATTTATCCTGCAAAACTCTCTTTTAAAATTGAGGATGAAATAGGACTTTAAATGGCAAGGAATACCTTAAGAAGTTTGTGACCACCATGAAGCACTCCAAAAAATTCTCAAGAATATCCTCAAGGAGCACAATGAAGAAGGCCAAAAAAATCTAATGGAATGAAAACACCAGGCAATGTCAACCGTTAAGTAGAAGGGGAAGAAAAGTAATCAGCAACAGGAAAATACAGTGGATCTCTGACTTACAGACTCAATTCATTTCCAAGGGCTGACTGTAACTGAAGTTGGTCAATTGAGGGCTCAGGCTCCTCTCCACAGCCTTCAAAGTCCCTCTCCTGTGTACAGGCAGATCTCAGTGTCCTTAGAGAGACACTGGCCCAGGATTTCTCATTTAACACTGCAGAGGAAAGGATATTGTAATGTTCCTTTCAGAACTCTTTATGGATTAAATCTGTAGCTGAGACAGTCTGAAAGCCCAAGGGGCTGGCATCTGGGTGATAACTCAAGACTTTGGTCATAAGTTAAAAACTAAAATTTTAGTCATAACCCAAATTGTTTGTATGTCAGGCCAGTTGTAACTTGAGGGTTCACTGTAACATAATAATAGGAATCTCACTATCTTTCAGTAATAATGCTCAATGTGAATGATCTTCCCAATCAAAAGACATAGATTGGCAGATTGAATTAAAAAAAAAAAAACCCAGTGGTATGTTCTATACAAGAAACACATTTAATTTAATCTGAAAAGAAATTCATAGAATACAAAATCAAAGGACAGAAAACAATAGTCCATGTAATAAGAGCCTGAAAACAAGCTGGAAGCTATTCCGTTTTCAGACAAAGTGGAGATCTAGGCAAAACCGATCAGAAGAGACAAAGAAGATATTGGTCACAAGCTACTGGTCAAGGGAACAACTCAACAAGAAGAGGTAATAATTATAAATAAATATGCCCTGAACACTGGCACACCCAGCTTTATGAAACAAACACTAGTGGACAGAAAAGATCTGATAAACATCAACACAATTACGGTAGGAAACTTTAATACCCCATTATCACAAACAGATCAATTAGATAAAATATTTTTAAAAATCAGAGTTGAACAACTTTGAAAAACAGAATAGATATCTACAAAATGTTGCATCCAACAGCTGAATGCACATTTTTCTCAGCAGCACATGGGACTTTCTCCAAAATGGGCTACATACTAGCCCATAAAGCAGATCTTAAATAGATACGAAAGAATCAAAATTATTCCATGCATATTATCAGATCATACTGCAATGAAACTAGAAATCAAGGGTGAGAGAAACCACAGCAATTATGTAAACACCAGAAATTATAAATACACTCTTGAGCAATCTGTGGGTCACACAAGAAATGAGATAGTTCCTAAAATCAAACAACAATGCCGGTACAACCTACCAGAAATCCATGGAGCACAGTGAAAGCACTCCTGAGACGGAAGTTTACAGCTGTAAATGTCCATATCAGAAAAACAGAAGAAACCTACATAAATAACCCAATGATGCACCTCAGTATCCTGGCAAAATGAGAACAGTCCAACCCAAATTTAGTACAAGAAAGGAAACCATAAAGATCAGAGCAGAAATTAATGAAGTCAAGACTAAAAAACAATACAAAGAATCAGTGAATTGAAGAGCTGGTTCTTTGAAAAAAATAAACAATATAGAAAAACCCTTAGCCAATCTTACACAAAAAAGGAAAGAAAAGATCAAAATCAATGACGTTATAAATCAAAAAGGTGAAATCACAGTGGATATCACTAACATCCAGATTATTAATAACTACTTCAAAAATCTCTATCCAGTATAATGGAGAAACTAGGAGAAATGGATAGATTTCTAGATACACACAAACCAAGAAGACATCAAAATTGAACTAAGAAAATATAAAATCAGGGCCGGGGATTTAGCTCAGTGGTTTGGTAGTCTGCCTTGCAAGCGTAAGGACCCGAGTTCAGTCCCTGGTACCA
>NW_022900914.1:19021454-19033702 GCF_012274545.1 Fukomys damarensis
TAAAATAAAAATTGAAACAAGAAGATAAAACTATGAATAACGCAACAACAGAAGATGAAAAAAAGCAGTAATTAAAAAAAAAACCCTACCAACTAAGAAAAGCTAAAGATCTGATGGATTCAGTGGTAAATTTTATAGTTTCAGCGAAGCTCTAATGCCAATACTGCTCAAACGCTAATGAAATTGAAAGGGAAGGAGTTCTCCTAAAGACACTCTTGGAAGCTACCATTACCCTGATTCCAAAACCAGACAAAGATCAAATTAATAAAGAAAACTACTGGCCAATCTCTTTAATGAACGTAGATGAAAAATTTCTCAGCAATAGTCTGGCAAACAGAATGCAACAAAATTGTCAAAAAGATCATACATCATGACCAAATAGGTTTCATCCCAGGGATACAAGGATGTTTCCACATACACAAATCAGTAATGTAATACATCACATAAATAGAAGGACAAATATCCTACACTCAATAGGTGCAGAAAAAGTCTTTGACAAAAATCCAACATCAATTCATGATACCAAAAAAAAAAAAACCAAAACAAAACCAAAAAACCCAGAAGAAAATAGGTGTAGAAGGACCTTATCTCAATCTGATTAAATCTATTTATGAAAAACCTACCTCCAACATCATATTAAATGTAGAAAACCAGAAAGCTTTTCCTCTGGAACCAGGAAGAAGACAAGAATGTTCACTATCACCACTCCTGCTCAATATAGAAATAAAAACATTAGCCAGAGCAATCAGGCTAGAGAGAGAAATAAAAGAGATATGTATAGGAAAAGAAGTCAAACTATCATTACTTGCAGATGACACAATCCTCTATACAGAAAATCCAAACAATTCCGCCAAAAGACTCCTAGAATTAATAACCAAATTCACCACTCCTGCTCAATATAGAAATAAAAACATTAGCCAGAGCAATCAGGCTAGAGAGAGAGAAATAAAAGAGATATGTGTAGGAAAAGAAGTCAAACTATCATTACTTGCAGATGACACAATACTCTATACAGAAAATCCAAACAATTCCGCCAAAAGACTCCTAGAATTAATAACCAAATTCAGCAATGTAGCATGGTACAAAATCAACACACAAAAATCAATAGCGTTTCTGTACACCAATAAAGAACTCACCAAGGAAGAAATTTGGAAAACAATGTTATTCACAATAGCATCCAGAAAAATTAAATTCAGTGGACCCTTGACTTACAAACTCTATTGGTTCCCCAGGGCTGGTAGTAACTCAAATAGGTTGTAAGTCAATACAGCTGAGATCTGGATGTTTCCCTGAGTACACATTATAGATAACAAGAGGCAGATGATCTTCCATTAACCTAATTACCCCAAGTTGTTCATATGTCAGGCCAGTTGTAACTTGAAAGTCCACTGTATTATGAAAAAGTAGATTAAAGGGGATATCAAAAATGGAAAGATATCTCCTGCTTCTATTTAGGCAGAACCAATACAGTTAAAATAGCCATACTTCCAAACCTGATAGATTTAATGCAGTCACAATCAACATATCAACATCATTCCTCACAGAACTAGAAAAGAACCCTAAAATTCACATGAAACCAGAAAGAACCTATAATAACAAAAGTAATCCTAGGCAACAAAAGCAAGGGAGGAAGTGTCACAATCCTTGACTTCAAAGCTATAGTGATAAAAACAGCATGGTATTTGGAAAAGAAAAACAAAACAAGCCAGGCATGGTGGCACACACCTGTAATCCCAGTAATTGGGAGGCTGAGGCAGGAGGATTGCTGTGAGTTTGAGACCAGACTGGGCTACATAGTGATTCCAGGTTAGTCTCAACTACATAGTGAGACCCTGTCTCAAAAAACCAAAAAGACCAAAACAATAACAACAACCAAATAAAAAAGCAAAACAAAAACCAGAAATGTGGATCAATGGAACAGAACAGAGGATGAAGAAACAACCCCAGACACATTCAGCTGTCTTATCTTTGACTAAGGGGCCAAAAATATTGGCACTGGAGGAAAGATAGCCTTGTTAGCAAATGCTGTTGGGAAATTTGGCTATATATCTCTGCAGAAAGTTGAATTTAGACTCATATATTTTATCATGTACTAAACTAAAATAAAGAAGCAAAGCTATACATGTTAAAACAGAAACACTTAGCTGGGCATGGTGGCGCATGCCAATAATCCCAGCATTCAGGAGGCTGAGGCAGAAGGAACACCTTGAGTTGGAGGCCTGCTTGGGTGACATAGTGAGTTCAAGGCCAGCCTGAACTACAAAGTGAGACCCTGCCTGAAACACAACACAACACAACAAAAAATCCAAACAGAAACACTTAACCTAGGGCATGGGATTTAGCTCAGAAGTTCCGCTGCCTGCCTGGCAAGCACAAGGTCCCGAGTTTGATCTCCCGTACCAAAAAAAAAAAAAAAGAAACACTTAACCAGATGGAAGATAAAATAGGTGAAACTCTTGAAGACAAAGGCATAAGACCAAAGCCCACATGCACAAGAAATACAATATCAAGAATCAACAAATGGGATTATATCAAATGAAAAAGCTTCTGTGCAGCAAATCAACTGAGTAGAGAGGCAACTGAGAGAATGAGATAAAATTTTTACCTGCTACATCTCAGACAGAGGACCAATATCTAGAATATATAAAGAACTCAAAAAATTGCCAGGTGTGGTGTGCATACCTATAATCTTAGCATTCAAGAGGCTGAAGAGGATCACCATGAGTTCCAGGCCAACCTGGACTACACAGTGAATTCAAGGCCAGCCTAAAGTACATAGTGAGACCCTGTCTTAAAAGACAAAACAAAAAGAATTAGACCCTCCAAAATAAAAGACTCAATAAAAAAATGGGCAACTGAAATGAATAAACCCTTCTTAAGAAGTACAAATAGCCAGTAAATAAATGAAAAAATGTTCAGCATAATGTTCGGCCATTAGAGTAATGCAAATGAAACCAACACTGAGATTCCATTTTCCCCAGGAAGAATGGCCATTATTAAAAATCCAATGAAAGCCGGGCATGGTGGCACACACCTGTAATTCCAGCACCTGAGAGGCTGAGGCAGGAGGATCTCTGTGAGTTCAAGACCAGCCTGGGCTACATAGTGAGTTCCAGGTCAGTCTCAACTACATAGTGAGACCCTGTCTCAAAAAACAAAAGAACAAAGCAAAACAAAAAACAAACAAACAAACAAACAAAAAACCCAAAGAAATAAAATGATAACAAATACTGGTGAAGCTGCGGGGGGTGGGGAAGGAACACTTCTACATTGGTGATGGGAATGTAAACTAGTTTTATCGAACTAAATCATTCTAAAGTTCTTCAAAAAACTAAAGCTAGAAATTCCATTTGACTCAGCTATTTCCCTTCTAGATATCTTCCTGAAACAGTTAAAGACATCATACTTCAATGATACAGGCATACACACATTCATATAACACAAGTCGTAATAGGTAAGTCTTGGAAGCAGCCTATGTCCACCAAAAGACGAATGGATCAAGAAGATGTGGTATTTACAATCATGCAGTCCTACTCTGCTATAAAGAAGGATAAATTTGAGTCATTTGTGGGCAAATGGATCCACCTTGAGACCATAATGCTAAGTGAAATAAATCAGTACGCAAGCTGAAATATCACATGGTTTCTTCTTATATGAGAAACCCAAATTATAACTAAGAGCAAAATAAAGAGAGATAATAAATAGGAAGTAGGGAACTGAACCTTTCTCAAATTGGAAGGGAATCAGTAGATGGAAGGAAAAAGGAGGGATGGGAGGAAAGTAAAGGAATTAAGTAAAAGGAATTAAGATGTGTTATGTACACATAACAACTTCCCACAATGAATATAACCGTTGTGTACTGCAAACGTGTACTGTGTATCAGTAATAAACAGCAACAACAACATATATATAAATCTGGGCCATGCTGGGCAAGTTGGTGCAAGCCTTGTAATCCCAGCTGCTTTAATGATGAGGCAGGAAGATCACCAGTTTGAGGCCAGCCATGGCATTTTAGCAAGATCCTTTCTGTCTCAGAAACAAAAACAAAAATAGGGCTGAGGATATAGCTCAGTGGTACAGAGCCTTGGGATCAGATCCCATGGGAAGGTGGGGGCAGTCAACCAGCCAAAGGAGAAATCCCAATGAAAACTAGGAAGTAATTTAAAATAAATCACAATAAAATAATGACATACCTTGTTTGGGTGGAGCATACTGGGGATTGAACTATATCTCCAGGTCTGTTTTTTTGAGACAGGATCTCCTTGAATTGTTAAATTCCTTCCTCTTCTGCTTCCTCTTTCCTCCTACCTCTTCTTTCTCAGTGACAGAGATCAAGCCCAGAACCCCCGGCAAGCTTGGGCAAGCGCTCTGCCAGTACATTCTACATTCTAAAGTGAGGAGTTTACAATCTTAAGGGCTGGAATTTATAGCTTTAAGTAAGAATGCCTAAGTGTGTATCTCAAGAAGTTGGAAAAAAAAACCCACAGACTTGAGAAAGCATAAAAAGGGGAGGAGTAAACAGGAAAAAAAAATGAAAAAAGTGTACAGTAACTGAAAATGATAAAATACTGCTGGAATTTATAGCTTTAAGTAAGAATGCCTAAGTGTGTATCTCAAGAAGTTGGAAAAAAAAAACCCACAGACTTGAGAAAGCATAAAAAGGGGAGGAGTAAACAGGAAAAAAAAAATGAAAAAAGTGTACAGTAACTGAAAATGATAAAATATCCCTAGCAAGAGTGATCACACGCACAAAAAGTAATACATAAAAAGGAAGGAGTCATCTCTATTAGACTCTGGCAAAGGAATATCACTGTGAATCCCACAGCCATTACAATGTTGAAGAGAAAATGTTTTGGACAATTTAATGACAATTAATTAGACTCTCTAGATAAAATAGGAAGTTTTTAGAATTGAATTTACAAAAATTGATGCCAAAGGCAAACATCAAAATTTTAGCTGAATAATCTAAGTCTACCAAAGAGACTGAATAATGATTTAAACGGTGCATGGAATACATTTCCCGATTCTGATGGCTTCATCAGCAAATTCTTAGTAACATTTCAGCCCAAAATATCACCAATATTATACAATGTCTTTCAAAAAATAGAAAAGATGAATACTTACCGATTCGATTTATGAGTCCAGTGAAATATGATTGTAGGGTGGGGATTTAGCTTAGGGGTGCCGCTCCTGCCTGGAAAGTCCAAGGTCCTGAGTTCAAACCTCAGTACCAAAAAAGAAAAAAAAAAGAAAAAGAAAAAAGAAATATGATTACCAAACCTGAGGTCAGTACAAGAAAGAAAAACTACAGACCCCTTTCCTTCCTCCTTCTTTCCCCCCTGCCTTCCTTCTCTCTTCCCCTTTTCCCTGCCCTCCATCTTATTCCCTTCCTTTCCTTCTCTTCCATTCCACCTCTCCCTCCTTCCCCTCTCCCTCCTCCCTCTTCCCCTTCCGCCTCCTCTTCTCTTTCTTGCTCCTCTCCACCTCTGTCTCTCTCATATCGGGGATCGAACTCCAGGTCCCCACACAGAACTACAAACCCAGTCTTTAAAAAGGAATTTTTGTTTTGTTCCCTAAGTCACTAAATTGCCCAGGTTGAGCTCAAACTTGTGAGTCTCCTGCCGCAGGCTTTCACATTGCTTAGATTATAGGCATGCACCACCATGCCTGGGCTCTTTTATAATTTTTTAGAGGATTTTTTTTTTTCCTAGTCCAGGATTAAACTCAGGAGCATGCACTTCATTTAGTTGTCATGTCAACATTTTAACACTGTCTTTTTAAAGAAATAACAATAACATTTTGAAGAGTACAGGCCCATTGTTTTATATATTGTTCAGCTAATGTTTCCTTGTGATTAGATTCAGGTCATGCATTTGAGAAGAAAACTACACAATGGTGCTAGTTCTCTTCATAATCACTTCCAGATGTGATTAATGTTGATTTCTCTCATTATTGGTAAATGTCACCTTTTTCAATTTTTATTTTTTATTAGTACATGTTCCCAGTATGGTAATATTAACTTTAATCGCTTAAGGTATTGTCTCTCAGATTTCTCCATTGGAAACTTAAAATCTTCTCTACATGATTAAAACTGTTTTGTATGGAGATACTTTAAGCTTTATGTGAATACCCAATTTCTCATTCAACTTTTGCCCACTAATTTTAACAGTTGTATTAGTACATATACATCATACATAATGGTTACATTCCTTAAATGGAGTTGATATAGGTACAAAACATATCTTTTTTTCTTTTTTCTTTGGTACTAGGGATCAAACTCAGGACCTTGTACTTTTGAGGCAAGCAGTGGAACCACTGAGCTAGATCTCCAGCCCTACAAAACATGCCTTAATTCCTTTGTATACCCCTTTTAATCCCTTTTTGATCTCTTTCTTCCCTTCTTCCTTTATCTATTGATTCCCTTCCAATTTGAGAAAGGTTCAGTTCCCTACTTCCTATTTATTATCTCTCTTTATTTTGCTCTTAGTTATAATTTGGGTTTCTCATATAAGAAGAAACCATGTGATATTTCAGCTTGCGTACTGATTTATTTCACTTAGCATTATGGTCTCAAGGTGGATCCATTTTCCCACAAATGACTCAAATTTATCCTTCTTTATAGCAGAGTAGGACTGCATGATTGTAAATACCACATTTTCTTGATCCGTTCATCTGTTGATGGACATAGGCTGCTTCCAAGACTTACCTATTACGACTTGTGTTATATGAATGTGTGCATGCCTGTGTCATTGAAGTATGATGTCTTTAACTGTTTCAGGAAGATATCTAGAAGGGAAATAGCTGAGTCAAATGGAATTTCTAGCTTTAGTTTTTTGAAGAACTTTAGAATGATTTCCGCAGTGATTCTAGCAGTTTACATTCCCATCATCAATGCAGAAGCGTTCCCTTTTCCCTGTAGCTTCACCAGAATTTGTTATTATTTGATTTCTTGATAATGGCATTTCCCCTGGGTGAGATGGAATCTCAGTGTTGGCTTAACTTGCATTTCTCTAATGGACAGCGATGTTGAAAATTTGTGCATATCTTTTCTTCTGTTAAGAAATGACTATTCATTTCAGTTGCCCATTTTGTAATTGGGTCTTTTATTTGGTACACGGGGATCGAACTTGGAACCTCATGCTTGCAAGGCAGGCGGCAGAACTACTGAGCTAAATCCCTGGCCCCTTGAGTTCTTTATATATTCTAGATATCGCTCCTCTGTCTGAGGAATAGGTGAAAGAAATTTTTTCCCATCTGTAGGTTGTCTCTCCTCTCCGTTGGTTGTTTCATTTAAAGCTTTTTAACTTGATATGATCCCATTTGTTGATTCCTGGTACCTTTTCCTGTGCAACCATTGCTTTCTAATGCTAACATACTTTGAGGATCCTTTCCTGAATTAATGATTGCTATGATGAGTGTAAAATGACTTTCTGAATGAATTATTTCTTATAGTTTTTATTTACATAGAATTCAAGTATGGAGAACTTTTCTCTCCTTTTATCTATCTATTCATCTGTCTATTTACTTGTTAATTTATACAAGGGTTTATTTCTTAAAATTATGAAAACTCATAGATTTTTATTTTAGTTAATGGGTCATAACTTGAGCATACTTGGATGCTCAAATTGTCTCAAATTTGATGAGTTGGAATGTCTCCAATCTGGTTTCTGTATACTTCAGTAGTGTTACCATTTTTTTTTTAATATTCCTCTTTTTTTGTAATGGAAAGAATACCAATCTAGGGGTAAAATGAGAAGAGCGTGGTTGATATCAGATATAAAGGAAGAAGGTCAAACCATATGATGGTGAACATCCTTTCAAAACTTCCATGCAGTCCTCAATCCCTGTGGCTTGACTGTGGTCAACCAAGTTGCAATCCTATTGCTGAAATAAGACTTCTGTTCTCCACTCAGGTGTCCATTAACTCTTCAGACACTGTGATGATGTCTACCAGATTGCCTTTAGGAAGAGTCATGCTGTCAGGAAGGACATTTATATTATTATTTATTTATTTTGGTACCAGGGTTTGAACTCAGGACCTTGCACTTGCTAGGCAGGTGGCAGAACCACAGAGCTAAATCCCCAGCCCAGGAAAGAAATTTCCTAAAGTGTCACAGAGCTGAGTTCTTTGAGCATAGATGTGAATCACCTCCAATAAAATTAGAGCTGTAAAACCTGAGCAAGATTTGAATAGAGCTAGGAGCTAGAACTCTTTTGTCGCTTTTGGGTCTGAATGATCTATAGTTATATAAAGATCAATTTGTAAATACTTTAGAGCAGTAAAAGAGTTCATTGGGGCCTTTTCTTCACACCTATGTTTCCTTATGAAGTACTTGAAATGCCTCAATAAGTAATCTTTTGAAGGTCTCTATAAGCTTCAGTGATTAGAATCATCAAGTCTTGCCTTCGGAGAGCAAGGTTTTCCTGGATTCCCACCAAATAAATAAAGAACCCTGTAACTCATCATAATACATCTGATGAGTAAATTTTGGTCATTATTCTTCCTCATAGAGACTTTTATCTGGATTATCTTTTGCAATTTGATTGTTCTTATAGACACAACACCAAGTATTCCTCACAGTGTCTCAAATACAGAATGAATTTCCGACCTTCTCTTCCCTCTTTTCTTTGTCTTTGCTAAGTCCAGTTAAGACACATATTTCATTCAGTTCTGGATTAATAGTTGCTCTCTGTGTGAATCCTGTCCTTAGAACCATCCCAGAGTCTTTCTTGTTGTTATCTGGTATTGTATGTATAGGATTAGAATCCATATCATAGCTAAATATACTATTCAAATAGGTCTTTGATCTCTGTCCTCCAAATACATATAAGCAATGATTTATAGTGGAATAAAATTCCAGAGCACTTCCTCACTTTTTAGGACAAGAAAACATTTAGATTTATCTTGTACTTTCCCTATTCCCAGCATAGAATCAGCTATACTCTCAAAGAACCTCATTCATTTTGTTGAACAGTGACATAAAATGACATTTAGATACCAAGATTTAGGTGACAGGAGTGCTCACGACAGCTGAGTATCAGTGGACAGACTTAGGAAATACATACATATAAAATCCAAAAATATTTAGATAACTTTTATATAATGCACACAATTATAATTATATATAAAACCATTACTTTATATTAATAGCTCCAATTTCAATACAATTCCACAGTATTCATTTCAATTTTCATGTTTCCATATGTTGTAATACTCTTCTCAGTACTGAAAGACCTGGCTTCTTCTTTTTTTTTTTTTTGGTACCGGGGATCGAACTTGAACTTGGGTCCTTGCACTTGTGAGGCAGGCGGCGGAACCACTGAGCTAAATCCCGGCCCTAGAAGAAAATATTGACAAAATGTGTCCCCAGTAGAAGGCGTGTATCGAGAACAATAAAGACTGCAGCAAGGCATGACGGTGCATGCCTGTCATGTCGGTGACAGTGACTCTGGAGGCTGAGGCAAGACATGGCTGTTGGGGACTAGATCTCACAGTCTCTAGGCTGGTGTTATCTATGCTCTGTGGAAGGCCACGTGCTCCCTGGCTCTGAGCAGAACACCCTGAGAGCCTGGCACTCCTGAGGCCAGACAACACCTGCTGAGGACAGTTGTTGATATGTAGGCATTTAGGTGTGGAGAAGGTCTGGTTTCTCGTTAACTTAATCCTTCACCACTCATTCTCTGGGGTTGTTGTCTCATGGAACATGTACGGCCCCCGTCCCTATGCTTCTCACTGGCTAATAAAAGTGGGCCGACTGTGGAGTTTTTAAAAATTTTGCAGTCTGTCCACTGGAGGCAGCTCTCCTCCCGGTTGCCCCTTTACATCTTGAATTGTCTCTGTCTCTTTTTTTTCATTCCTCATTGTTCCCCCCAAAAGGTAGCTGAGGGTCTGATCAGCCCTCAGTAGATTGCAAATTTGAGGTCAGCCTGGGCAATTTATTGAGACCTTTTCTCAAAAACAAAAACAAAACAAAAAAATAAAAAGGACTGGAGTTGTAGCTCAGCACTCATCAGGTTCAATCCTCAGTATTACAAAAAAAAAAAAAGTAAATACATGCATAAATAAGACTGGATATTTAGCTCAGTGGCAGAGCCCTTGCCTAGCATTCATGAAATCCTCAGTTCAGCCTCTTGTACTGAAAAAAAAAAATACATGTACATAATAAAGAATTTTTACATCCCAATAAGAACTCAGAATAGAAGAACTTGATTTATGAAATGGGTAAAAGATTTTAATATGCATTTCCTAAGTGGCAACAAATAGATGAAAAGATGCAATGTTAGTCATCACAGAAATTCAAATTGAAATTGTTGTGAGACCTTTACTCTCCCACTAGAATGGCATTAGCAAGATTGACAATACCAAGGATTTTTTTTTTTTTTTTTTTTTTTTTTAAGAGTAGGAAGAATTTATTGAGGGAAAGAAAGCTTCTGTATAAGAGACAGAAGCGGAATCAGAAAGTGGGTTGTCCACTCACTAAACTTCCCAGGCTGGGTTTGAATTTGCGATCCTTTTGTCTCAGCCTCCCATAGAGCTGGAATTATTGGCATGTGCCACCACATCCTTCTCTACCTATTTTAGAAGAACGGAAGCATGTGTAATATATGCAAACACACATACTCAAAAGTTCATTTCAGCTGTACTTTTAATGGTCCCAAACTGGGAACAACACAATGTCTGTTAAAAGATGAATGGATAAACAAATTGAGAGAAATCCATACAACTTAATACTATTAAGCAATAAAAAGGAATGACTTACTTGCTGAAATGACAGATGGAATTTCAGGAGGCTTATGGTCAGTGAAAGAAGCTAGGAATGAAATACAAACTACCAAATGATGCCATTTATATACAGTTCTAGAAGAAACATTATAACAGGACATATATTGCTATTACCACTGGTCAAAGAATGGGAGAAAGGAATTAACTTCAAAGGACACAGGGGAACTTAATGGGGTACTAGAAATGTTCTGTATCATGATTATGAGGCCAAGAGGATGATTACATTACAGAATATATTTATAAAATTCATATAATTGTACTCTTGAAAGTGAATTTTACTGTATGAAATTACATCTTGATAAAACTGACCAAAAAAAAAAAAGTCAAAGATTTGAACAGGTGTTTCATAAATGAGAACATTCAAGTGGCCATTAAACATACCAAAAGGCACAAATTAAAATCAGAACAATTACACTACTATCATTGTGTCTGAAGTCAGATAAATGAGACATGAAGGATTGCTGAGGACACAAAGCAACAGGAACTCTCCTCTGTTGCTGGTGAGAATGTCAATTGGTATATCACTCTGGAAAACTGCTTGGCAGCGTTTAGGAAAGCTGAATATATAAAAGATGGTATAAAATAAAATTCAGCAATTATAGTCCTGTGTGTAGTAGTTAAATAATTAGAAACAGCCTTAGTGTCCATCCATAGTAGAATGGATGAATACATTTGGTAAATCTGTAAAATGCATTACAATACAACTGTGAGAATGGGTGAGCTACTGCTATACGTGACATGAAGAATTTTATAAACATAATAGTTCTGAAAGAAACACTACCCCATTTAAAAACAGAAAATTTTTTTTTTTTTTTTTTTTTTTGGTGGTGGGGATCAAATTTAGGACCTTGCACTTGCGAGGCAGGTGCAGTGCCACTGAGCTAAAGCCCTGGTGCTGTAAGTTATGTTGACAGGTGTCAGGATTGTGATTACCTGACAAAATGTGGTAAGTGGACGGGATCTTACGAGGGGTTCTAGAGTGCCAGTGGACCTCCTTGGGCTTCATAGTGTGTTTACTTTGTGAAAATTCATTGGGAGTCTACCCTTATGATTCATGCCATTTGCAACATCATTTTTATTTTAAAAAGTTATAATCACACTGTATAACACTCATGACACAGAGGCACACTGTATAACCAAGTCAATCCTACTAATCTGAATTTGCCTGATCTAATAAAACCTTATAAAAATCCAAATATATAACATAAAAAATTATTTGTAAAACAAAAGCACCATTTATAATACAGCACATCAAATGCACGAAAGGAGCAATGGTAACATCACAGCAGATCCATTTTCCAATTCTGTAAATCTATCCTAAGGAAAGAACTCAACAAAAGCACAATGTTGGCTGTGCGTATGTTCATTTAAAATATATCTGAGCTGGGCGTGGTGGTGCACGCCTGTAGTCCCAGCATTTGGGAGGCTGAGGCAGGAGGATTGCTGTGAGTTCAAGACCAGCCTG
>NW_022900914.1:19033807-19041262 GCF_012274545.1 Fukomys damarensis
TATTTATTTATCTGCTTGCAAGACAGTAAAATCAGTACAAATATCTGACCATTGAATCAAGATTTAATAAATTATGATATACCAATTAAATAATAACATATTAAAATGATGACCATAGGACATTTTAGAAATACTATACAATAGAAGCACTATTTTTGTATAATGCTAGGTAGAAAATTCTGAATGTAAAAGCATATGTCTATCATGCTTCTAATTATATAAAAATATACCAATAAGTAATGTGAACAATAACATGTGAATAATGTGAATAAAATGTGAATAAAAAAACAGTTGTATTGAAGTAATGTTTATGGATTTAGGACGTAAGAGAGGGATAAATTCCCATGTCCCCCAGTGTTTATTATTATTAGAATCAGTCAGAGTTTGTTGTTGTTGCAAATAACACAATGTAACAAAATTTAAAGAAAGGTTTATGAAGCCAAAAAGAGTAGCATATAGAATTTAAGGAGTTACTGCATGACTAAGAGGAAGGAAGAGGAATTGGGATGGCTGCAGAGGAATTAGGATCAACAGTTCTTTAATTAACTCAAGGATTCTGCCTCTTGATGACTAGCTTTAAATACTTTCTGTCCCTGCATGTCTCCACTCAAGATTCAAATTCTTGGCAGAGAAAAATCTTTTAGTCTGAGTCCTGGATCTACCTTGTCCTTTCTTTGGCAACCAAAATGGGAGGCACCTGGAGTTGAGGAAAGGTCCTTCCCGAAAGGAGAGGAGAGGTGAACAGAATGGGAGGAGAAGGATGCTGAGTAGACCAAAACAACTGTTCCATAAAATGATACATAATCTTTTCAATAAATAGAGTATTATTGCCTTTGTCCTGATGATAAATGCAAATATACTTATTGTAGAAAATTTTCAAAATTTAGAAAAGAATAAAGTAAGAACATAATGAAGAAGATGGGATAGATTTTTAGATGGGCAATTATTAAGGAACATGTCTTAAGTATTTTAAAGTTCTAGTTACATCATATAGCCGAAGTACTTTTTTTTTTGGTACTGGGGATCAAACTTGGGTTCTTGTGCTTGGAAAGCAGGAAACAGAACCACTGAGCTAATTCCCTGGCCCCAAAGTACTTTTCAAATGCTTGCAATTTATTAGATGTCCATTTTGCCATACCATTACTAACTTGAAGTATTAATAGTAACTCAGCACTTTTGCATGAAAATTTGTACCTCTTTGTTTCAGAGTGCCTTTTAATAGTAAAACTGAAAGTTTTTACATGTTTAGTGGCCATTGCTGATAAGTAACCATGTTTTTTTTTCCATTAAGTTTATTGGTACATTTAAAGCAAGCAATACAGTTATATTTATCATTGGGATCTTGTACCTTTACATGATATGTCTTGGTTCTTATTTTTTCCCTATACCCCTGCCCTCCCTTCACCCTCTTCACTCTTCCTTATTTACAAAGACTTTGTTGTCCTTCTTTGTCTCTCTTTATTAATTTTGGTTTGAAATCTCCTCTGCCTGCAGATAAGATAGCTACCCCTGCTTTTTTCCAGGCTCCTGTCACATGGAGAACTGTTTTCCATCCTTTTACTCCCAGTCTATGAATTTCTTAGTGGATTAAGTGTGTTTCTTGTATACAGCATATTGTTCGATTTTGCTTCTTAATCCATTCTGCCAGCCTGTTTCTTTTGATTGGTGAATTGAGGCCATTAACATTGATAGTTATAACTGTTATATATTGACTTTTCATTGTCATGTATTTTCCTGTTGTTTTTTGTTTTTTATTTTACCCTCTCTCCCTTTAATTTCTTGCCTTGCTGGGTATATTTGCTCTGTTGGCCCTTATGGAGTTGTGGTCTTCATTTTCTTTTTCCAGAATATTGTTTAGAAGTGTTTGCTGTGCTGGTTTGGTGTTCATGAAATTTCTCAGGTGTTCTTTATCGTGGAAGTATCTTATTTTATTTTATTTTTTGGTACCAGGTATTGAACTCGGGTCCTCACGCTTGTGAGGCAGGTGGTAGAACCACTGAGCTAAATCCCCAGCTCTCCCCATCAATTTTAAAAGATAGTTTTGCAGGATACATCAGTCTAGGTTGGAGGTTGTTTTCTTTTAGGACTTGAAATATCTCACTCCAGGCTCTCCTTGACCCAAGGATTTGAGTTGAAAAGTCTGCTCTGATTCTGATGGGCTTTCCTTTGCATGTGTTTCTTTTCCCTAACTGCTTGTAGTATTTTGTTCTTCTGTTGTGTTTCTGCGATCTTGATTATTATATGTCTAGGTGCAGATTTTTTTAATGGCTAGCTGGAGTCCTATATGCCTCACTTATCTGTATGTCAAATTCTTCCTCTCTGTTTGAGAAGTTTTCTGTCATCAATTCTGTGAACAGTGTTTTTTTTATGTCATTTTTACTTTCTCCTGCTACTTTATGGATTCCTGTTAGTCTTATATTATTCTTCTTTGCATCATCTAAGAGTTGTTGGATTGATTTCTCATGATCCCTTACTGTTTTTAAGAGAGCTCTCTTTTTATGGTCACTGACCGCAATCCTATCTTTTATATGTGAAATTCTATCTTCACATTTGTTTATTCTGCTGAGAGTGCTTTCTATAGTTTTTAATTTCCTGGATGTCAGTTTGAATCTGTTTCATGGATTCCATTTCTTTCCTATGTTGGACATTCAAGGTTTTCATTTCTTTCCTATGCTGGGCATTCATGCTTTCCATCACAGTCCTGAACTCATCTATTTTTTTTTAATCTGTTTCTGTTCTAGAGTCTCTAATCATGTCTTTCATTTTTCTCACCATCTGTGGTTATCTGGAAGATTATCTCTGTTTTAAATTTTTCTAGAGCCTCATTTATCTGTTTTTTTACTTCTTGTGCTATCAGTTCAGTGTGTCCAGATGGTTGACTGTCATACTTTTCCACCTCATTTCCCCCAGAGTTTAACTTGGGTGAGGTGGAAGTGTGTTTGTGCCTTGTTTAACTGTTTTCTCATTTCTATTTTTGTTGTTGGTACTCTCCTTTGTTTAATTCCTGAGTGAATACTTTGATCTTCCAGATATAGCTGTTGTTTAGGTTTTGAGTCTCTAATGATTCTGAGGCAATCTCATTTTCATTATACCAGGGAGGACAACTGATTCAATCAATCACAACACCTTAGCCCAAGGGATACAGTCAGCCACACAATAGCATCAAGCACAGCTTAGAAAATGATAATTTGTGGTAGTTATTAATCTATCATCTTTAACTGTGTGAATGAAATAAAAATCGAGGACCATGGGCCGGGGATTTAGCTCAGTGGTTCGGTGGCCTGCCTTCCAAGCACAAGGACCCGAGTTCAATCCCCAGTATAAAAAAAAAAAAAGAAAAATCGAGGACCAGCCCAAGATATGTTTATAGTGAATAAAGTCTTCAATATAGCAACTTTACCCTTCAGGATGGGGACTTAGAAGAAGTTGGGGAGGGAGGGATATAGATAAGAGATAAAGGTTAGAAGTGAGGTCAGAGGACACAGGAAGATCACACACAATCTCTAGGAAGCTGTTGAAGAGCAGAGAAGACGGAGGAAAATATACACAAGAACAGAACAAACTAACAGCAATAGGCTGGCTAGAGACTGTCATCACTTTCTTTTAAAACTATTGGCAATTGCTGGGTGTGATGGCACATGGCTGTAATCCCAGCACTTGGGAGGCTGAGGCAGGAGGATCGCTGTGAGTTCAAGACCAGCCTGGGCTACATAGTGAGTTCCAGGCCAGTCTCAAATACATAGTGAGACCCTGTCTCAAAAAACCAAAAATAAATAAATAAATAAATAAATAAATACTAATGGCAATTGAGAGAAGAAAAGGAAAAGAAAGAAATTCAAATTCGGATAGAAACAAGAACAAAAAGGGAGAGAAATGAAGATCAAGATGGGTGGAGGGTGAGAGAAAGAAAAGAAGATAAGAAAAGAAGTTTAAAAAGCATAAAAAATTTGAGAAAAGAAAAAGAACTTTAAAAAATGATTAAAAATAAGAGAAAAATATTACTGTAAAAATAAAAAATACAAATAGAAATAGAAGGCCTCCTTCAGGGTATGCCTCTGTTGACACAATAGACAGTGTGGGCAGGAGTGTGCAGATCTTAGTTAATTAGTCTCAGCAAGCCAGCAGCTGTCTTCTGAGTTTCAGGCTGATTTCTGTCTGCAAGGCCCAAATTAGATCTCTGACCTCCTGCTGGGATGAATGCTGCAAAATTCTACTGCAGGTTGCAGCTGTCTTTCCCCTGAGGTTAGACCAGGTTCAGTTGTGAGGTGCTGGTCCCTCTGACCTCCAACTATGGTGGTGTGTTGTGCCTTTATGGCAGAGATTTTCTTTTCTTTTCCAGTGGGCTTCGATTTCATCTAGGAGCCTCAGAGAGGCCCTCTTTCTCTTGTTCACCATCCTAGAAGTATTCGTTCAATCATTAATATTGAGTACGTATTGTAAGAACAGGGGAGTGTCTCTGATCCCAAAATGCTTACAGCCAAGTAAGCAAAACAGACAGGGAAACACTTCAATACATTCTAATCTGAGGGAATTTTTAAAAACCAGAGTCAAGAAACAGTTTGGCTGCTAATGAAGACTTTTCTCTTGTTAAGAGAATCAGACTAGAAAGATGAGCTCACATTGAATCTCACTGGACTACTCAGCTCTGTTAAGACAATTAAGCTCAATAGTTGAGGACAATGGGAAAGTGAGGAAGAGTTAAACCTGGAGCAGGGTCCTATTTATAGCAACTAAACATTAGAAACAGCCCAAGTGTCCATCAGTAGAATGGATGAATAAATCCTGGAGTGAGGTGATCAGATTTGTGCTTTTGAAATTTTCCATGGAGAAAACATTGGGGAGGGGTAATAACAGAGATAGCCAAGACAGATGGGGAGCAGCAGCTGAATTCATGCAAGAGTGGGGTTGGCTGAACCCAGTAGTAAGGGCAATGAGACATGTTTTAGGTCTAAATAGCATCCCTTGTCTCAGCCTAGGCCTCTTGAAAAATGAAGCTATGAAAAAAAGGACTGACAGAGAGAGACTCCAAAATGTACCATTTTGGGATGAAAAAAGCTAAGCTGGAGGTCTTAGTGTAAGGGACAAATGGGATGTTCCTTAAACCCCTACATCAGGACAGGTGGCTCTGAGGTGAATGTGGTGGTGGTATGCCACCTGGGTCTCTCTTCAGAAATACAGAAGTAATTCCTCTGGTTGCTGGGACACCTTCATCTCTCAGTACTCTTTAGGGATAGCTTTGTCTAGAAAGAGCTACTAGCCCCAAGTCATGTCCCTTTCCTGGGGCAGCCCACATTCAATGACTGATTAGAGTGGGGGACGTAAAGCCTTGGTTCCCCCAGCTCGGCAGCTCCCCAGAGTTCAGTTGAGGCCAACGCTGAGACTGAATCTCAGCTCCACTTTTCCTTTTGTCCCGTTTGTCTGTTTCCTTCCCTTCCCTACCTTATCCATCCCTTCCCTCATGCCCCTCCCCTCCTTCCCCCCGCCCTCCCCTTCCATTTCCTTCTCTTCCCTTCCGTAGGTGATCTCAACAGAACTCCCCAATCAAAACTTGCACACCAATATCCACATCAGAATCTGGACCCCAGAAGACCCTCTGGGGAAGACTTCACCTGGAGGATTGGAATTTGTGTCTCTTGTGGTTAGCAGCCAAGAGGAGGAAGGGTGGCTGAGAACTAGCATGCCTACTTTGTCCTTTCCAAATGCACAGACCATGAGTCACTCCACCTTCCCTGCAGTAGAGTGGTTAAACGTGTGGAGCGGTGCCAACATTTGTATCACCTATGCTTTTTCAGTAATGTAGGAGATACTAGGATAACACTTAATGATATCAAGGAGCTCGATTCATTAGGAATTAATGTGTTGCATATACCTGAGGAAAAATTGGGCCAATTGCCTGTATAGTTACGCCTATATCTCTGACTTGGCTACTTTCAGTTTTAAGTTGATGGTCATGAAATTTAATGAGGAACAGAAAAAACAAGTGGGAGGAAACCATGAATTTAGTTTGAGCTGCCTTAGGATGTCAGAGCAGAATTGTTCGTTAGGCAATTAAAGATATAAATCTGGGGGTCAGATGTATTAGACCTGGAGTACTAATATAAATGTGTATATTTTTCAGTAACAAGTATCTTAGTAGTTGACAGATAAATAATCATGATAGTCAATTAATTTTTTTAATCCAATGGCCTGTAATTAGTATTTTCAGAGATTTGAGAATATATTACCTACTTAAAACAAGATCAAGGATGCTGTAAATAGAGTGATCTGAAATATTGGGAATGCAAACTATGATTGGCATGTTAGTCAGCTTTGTGTGCCTGTGACAAAATACCTGAGAAACACAACTGTAAGGGGAAAAGGTTTATTTTGGCTCATTGTTTCAGAGAGTGCTGTCCACGATCAGCTGGCTTTGTTGCTACAGGCAAGGCAGAAACATGATGGCAGAATTGCATGGCAGAGGAAAGCTGACCAACTCATTGCATTCAGGAGCCGAGAAAGAGGGAGTCAAAGAGGAAGGGGTCAAAGACAAGAAGGACAAGATATACCCTTGAAAGTCAAACCTCCAGTAGATTAATCTGCTGATGAGGTTATACTCTCGTGATCCACTCATCTCTCTGGGTCCCACCTTTGAACACTGCTGCCTTGGTGATCAAGCCCTAAATATATGCTTCTTTGGGAAGCATTTCATATTTAAAACAATAACAATGGGCAAGACATTAAAATAAAAAAACACTGGAAGGATTAGGAGATAGAGTTGAGAAAATGTCCCAGAATATACTGAATATGAGGGAAAAGGTGACAAATGTCATGGGTAAGGTAGATACTGTCACGGTTCCTTTTTCATTGTTCATTGTTGGATGTGTTTGTGGACCAGTCTTTAGCCAAAAGTTCGTACAAGAAGTGGTCATATGAAAAAAAGGGTTTAGTGTTAGGATAACAGAATGGTTCCATCAAGAGGAAGAAGTGAAGGGGAAGGTGAAGAAAGGAATAAATGATGGGCACTCCCTGAGAAGACCAGAGGGAAGAGACCCAAAACTCTGGGCCGGGGGTACCTTTAAATGGGAAAGGGATGCTTTCCTTGTGAAGGATGGAAGAAATATTGGGCACCATTTCACTGTGCAGGATGGAAGAAATATGTGCAGATACTAAACTAAAATCCAAATGGATTAAAGATCTAAATATTAAAACAGAAACATTAAACTTGCTGGAAGGTAAGTTAGGCAGAACTCTGGAAGACATTGGTATAGGAAAAGACTTTATGAACAAATCCTCAGTAGCACGGGAACTAGCAGATAGAATCAACAACTGGGATCTCATCTTACTAAAAAGCTTCTGTACTTCAAAAGAAACCATCAGCAGAACTAAGAGACAATCTACAATGTGGGAAAAAATTTTTACCAGCTGTTCCTCAGACAAAGGACTATTATCAAGGATATATAAAGAACTCAAAACAAT
>NW_022900914.1:19042147-19057608 GCF_012274545.1 Fukomys damarensis
ATGTTGCCTGTTGCCTACCTCATAGTGGGGTGACTGGAAATGAAGGAAGTTCCCCTCTGATGCTTCCATTTTTCTTTGAAGTGTGGACACTGTCACTTGTGGAGGCGTAGTGGGTGAGTTTGGTAGTGGGTAGTGGTGATGGGTTGGACTGTGGTAGAGAACTTTGAGGTATAGGAGTATTTTATGAAATAGCCTAATGAGTGCCAGGCTAGTGTGAGGGCTGAGGTGAGCCGGAGGTCTATGCCAGTAGGGGCTGAGGATAGAGTTTGCTTATCAGCGCCCAAGTAAGGAATCAATCAATACAATAGGGTCTTAGGATGAAAAGTGTCCTAGTTCTTCAGAGAACAGAGTTGCATAAAAGAAAAGCAGAAAAACATCCTCCTATGAGTCATAGATCTCATTTTCATCAGCTCCCCAGTCCTGCTTATTTCCCTTTGATGTTTACAAAGGGACATGTGATTACATAGGGGAAAGGTGAAGGGTGTAATAAACCAGGGATGCAGGAGAAGGAACAACAGAAGGAAAAGCGTAGAAGCCTGAACAAGGGAAGGAACAGTGTGAACCTAGATGTGTGCAAAGTCAGGGAACAGGGCTTCCTGATGCACCCTTCCTGTTTCACCCTTTCTGGGTCAGATCCCCCAGAAGCTCACCTAGGGGATCGGTCACCTAGTCTTTGATGCTCTGTCTTCGATATCTATAGCAGAGCCTGGCACAGCATAGGTACAAAACAAATATTTGGTGAATAAATGAAGTCCACAGTTGCTGGCTATTTTACATGGCTAGCACACAAACATCTCCTTTTTGTGTCCTCCTCCTCTATAAAAAGCTTAAACGCAGCTTAAAGACTGCTGGGGCCTTTTCAAAAGACAAATAGTCCTCCTGCTGCTCCAAAGGACCCACCACCCACCTCCAGATCAGAACTGCAGCTCTCTGTTCTCACTGGGAAAGGAGGCACAGCTTGGTTTGCAAGAAACTTGCAGAGGAAATGCTGCAATCTGGGCTGTTTTTCTTTAAAAAAAAATCTTTTCAACCTAATTTCCTAAGTTAAAGAGAAATTTAAGGAATCTTAGGAATATGAAACTTCTCTCTTTATTGAGTTGTGCTTGGAACCAGCTGAAATCCTGAAGGGCTGTCAACCCGGCCAAGAATAAAAGAAAATGAAAAATAACTTAAACAATCCTAGCCAAAGTCTGAAAAAGATATCTAGAGCAGCTGCTATTTTTTCTTTCCCAGAATGGTTTGCCTTTCCCCCAGTTTGGAATTGTTATGGTATTGTTTTAGATGATTGGGGCTGGGGTAGAAAAGGAAAAAGGAGGGAATTCAGTGTTTAGAAGCAGTATGTTGGGGCTAGTTGTACCTTGTAAGCTTTATAATGTACGCTCCTGTGGCGTGTATGCTAATTCTCTTTAGGAGCTTGTTCATGGCACTGGCGTCCCCTCTTCTCTTGATTCAGTCTCTCCTTGTGGTCCATAGATCCATCTCCCCAGGGCTTTATCTGGGCAGCGAAGAGCCATTTTGTCTGCCCTACATTTACCCCCCAAAAAGTACGAGAAAAACTATCTAATGTGCCAGATGGGCAGGGAACACTTTACTGCACTAAAAATTTTCCAGCAGTGGTATCCTCAGCTTGCCCTTTAGCTGTGAGCAGGGCTCAGAGTTGACAAGAATTTCCCCTAAAGTCTCTGCTTGTTGACTGCCAAGACTGGCTTGGCTGGTTACCAAAGGTACCCAGGAGATGGGAAGAGGCACCCTATCAAGTGAGACTTCGCTTGTGCCCCGCTTCTTACTCAATTGTGGGTGACCTGCCCCACGGCTGTGCTGGATGTGAGAAAAGAGTTAGAACTGGTATGCCCATGGTCAGTCTGGGTGGGTGTTGAATCCAGACTAAAGCCCAGAATGGCTGCATGCTGGCCTGGCCCGGGGCATGCTGGGCTGAGTCACAGCTGCACTAGGAATGCAGCTAGTCTGGAATGCAAAGCAAGACACAGAAACCTGCAGCAGACCAGGAATTTAGAAAGAGGAAGGTTTTTCAAAACATAGTGGAGACCTGCAGTCATTAAGAGCTATAAATGAACTTAAAAAAATAAATCACATGTTGCAGATAATTTTTTTTCTTTCTAACCCTCTTTCCACTCTCATTTCAGTCTAAATTCTTTCTCAGGAACAAATACGGTTTCCTTTCTTTCTTTCTTTCTTTCTTTCTTTCTTTCTTTCTTTCTTTCTTTCTTTCTTTCTTTCTTTCTTTCTTTCTTTCTTTCTTTCTTTCTTTCTTTCTTTCTTTCTTTCTTTCTTCTTTTCGAAACAAGCTCTTGCTATGTAGTCTAAATTGGTCTTGATCTCACTAGGTAGCCCAGGCTGGCCCTGAACTTGGGACTATCCTCCTGCCTCAGCCTCCCAAGTGCTGGGATTACAGGTGTGTGCCACCATGCCTGACCACAAACACAGTTTTCAATTTGAAGTATATCTTTTTTTTCAGATATATCTGCATACTCAGATGTATCTGTATATTCAGATATTTCTATATCTGCATTTTCCTCAATTACCTACATACATATACATGTATCAAAATAATGCATAGATATGCATCTCTATGGCTTTATATATGTCCGTTCTGTCTATCTGAGAGAATTTTTGCTTTTTTTTTTTTTTTTGAGACAGGTTCTCACTATGTAGTTGAGACTGACCTGGAACTCACTATGTAGCCCAGGCTGGTCTCGAAACTCACAGCAATCCTCCTGCCTCAGCCTCCCAAGTGCTGGGATTACAGATGTGTGCCACCACACCCAGCTTGCTTTGCTTTGATTTAAGTGGTATCAGTGTAGATTGTTTTTCAACATGTTCTTTTTTTGTTTGTTTGTTTTTAATCTGAGCCAGGTCTCTTGGAGATTTTTCTGTTAGTGTGTTCTAATTCTTTTTAACTAGTATACGCTTTTACATACCTCAGATGCTCTGTGATGTTTTTAACTGTCTCTCTTTTGATGATCATTTAAGTTGCTGTGCTATCCATTTTTACTGCTGCAAAGAGCACTAGAGTGAAAAACTGCCTGTTTTGTTTTTTGCAAATATCCAAGTATCTCTCTAGGGCAGATAGCAAGGTATGAAAGATGGTCAAAAGTTGGGTACATTGTGTAGTAGGAGACTACTGCACAGTTTATTTTCCGAAAGGATCAGCCAGTTTATATTCCCTGCAGCGCAGTGAAAGAACACCTGTTTCTCCATGTCTGTCAACACTTGATTTCAGTCTTTCATATTACCAATGCAATGTATGAAAAATTTTATCCCCTTGTTTTTTTTCTATTTTAAAATTTTATTAGTGCATATTAGTTACACAGAATAATGGGTTTGGCTCTGGCATATTTGTGCAAATATATAATATACTTTGATTAATTTGACCTTCATGACCCTCTAGCCCTTTCTTTTCTTTCCCCTTCTTCCATCCACTTCCTCTTCTCTAGTAGGCTCTGTTCTACTTTCTCTTCATCTGTTTCTTTTTTTTTTCTTCTAACTTTTAAAAAGTTCAGCGTTTTAGAGAAAATGTGATATCTGACTTACTGGATCTGGCTTATTTCACTTAACAAGAGGCTCTCTTGAATCCCTTTGTTTTTATCTGTATTTTTTTCCAGCATTGATTTGTAAGACTTTTTCAGATTTTTTTTGCCATTCATGTTTTCTTCTTTTATGAATTGCCTGTTCACATTGTTTGCCCAATTTCCTATTTTGTTTGTCTTTTTCTTGGGAACAAATATAGGAATTTTAAATGAGATATCTGTGGTGTCCCAAGCCCTGTCTGAATTACTGCAGTGGCCTTCTAACTGGACCGCCTGCTTCTCTCATTGCTCCTTTACAGGCTCTTCTCAGCCCATCAGTCAAATTGTGCCACTTTGAATCAAATCCTCCAGTGGCTTTTCAAATCACTTCCAGTAGAAGCTGAAGTCCTTGTAGTGATGCCACATACTTCCTCCCACACCCAGCATCTACCTGGCCCCATTTCTTACTATCTCTGTCTCTTTCTCTGTGTTTGACAACATAGTAGGTTCTCAATAAATATTTATAGAACTCATGGATAAATTCTAAATGATTCTTTTGGAAAAAAGTCTAAGATGTGTTAGCATTTGTAGGGGGATACAGAAATTCTCATACGTTACTGGAGGAGCAAATTTGCACAAACCATCGTAATGTGTAAATACTTAAGGGTGAGCAAATCCTTCCCTTAGACAGTTCGTCTTCTAAATATATATCCAAGAGAAGTGCTTTTATGTGTGCAGAAGGAGACTCTATGAAAGCATCTATTGCATCCTTGCTTGTAATGAGGGGGAGAGGAAGGAGAAGACAATGAAGGAAGGAAGAAAAGAAGGATAATATGATCACAGATCAGTGTCCTAATAAAATATATACACAATTTACCAACTCATGAATGACTGTTAACTTTTGTAGAACATTTTTTTCTGATTCTGTTTAAGTTTTGTCTTATTTTCCTATATGTGGTCAAAATTGTGAGCCTATTTATAGATCTTTTCTCACATCAAACATTCTTGTTTTTTTTTTTTTTTGGTTCTGGGAATCGAACTCAGGTCCTTGTGCTTGTGAGGCAGGCAGTGGAATCACTGAGCTAAATCCCCGGCTTGCAAACATCTTGTATTCTTGGCTAAGTGCTGTTTGTTTATGATGTGATTCCATTTTCTTTTTCTTGTATCCCTTTTGGTACTGGGGATTGAACTCAGAGCCTTGTGCATGATAAGAAAGTGCTGTACCACTGAGCTATATCCCTACCCCCAGCTATCATTTCTTAATTTCTTAATTTTTTTTTTTTTTGAGACAGGGTCTCACTGTGTAGTTCAGGATGGCCTTGAACTCACTACGTAGCCCAGGCTGGCCTCGAACTTGAGACAATCCTTTTGCCTCAGCCTTCCAAGTGCTGCGATTACAGACATGCACCACCACATCTGGCTTCCAGCTATCATTTCTTAATTGAAGCTTTGATGCTCATTTGTAGAAGTCATTTGGGCTTGACATTTGTCGATGAGGAATGATTTCTGATTGCTTTTCGTTTGATTACTGTTTCTTAAAATCTATTTGTTCTCCCTATTTCTTCTTGAGTTAATTTTGATAATTTATATTTATTTAGAAACATTTCTATTAATTCTATATATCCAAATTTATTGATGTAAAGTTTTAAAATACAATATTTTCTTTAAAATTTAAAACCAAGTATTTGTGAATTTTACTTGGACCCTTAAGTTCTCTATTTTTCGGTGCCTTCTTTTTTTTCACGATCAACCTTGGTAGAGGTTTGTAATTTTTTTTTTTCAAAACTAGTTTTTGGTTTTGTTGTTTCCCTCGAGTGTGTCTATACGTATGTGTGTGTGTGTGTGTGTGTGTGTATGTGTCTGTCTGCTTTTATATTTTTACCTTTCTTAGTTGTTTTTCTTTATTTGCATTTATACAAACATTCTTACCTCCCTATACTTATTACTATTCTTTCTTTCTAAAAAAAATGGATGAATTTACTAATCACCAAACACCCTGCATTCTTTTTGTTAGGAGTTGCAAGTATGGAGGCCTCTACATCTGTTGCACATGGTTTTTACTTCTGTATGTTCATGTTTTGTTCTTGGTCAATTGATCAATGTAGGATTATTTCCCAACTTTCTAATTCTATTTATTTGAATTCACTTTATTTTGTTTTTTTGGTACCAGGGATTGAACTCGGGTCCTTGTGCTTGCAAGGCAGGCAGCAGAATCGCTGAGCTAAATCCCTGGCCCATGAATTCACTTTAAAATTTAGCTTTGGGTCAGGGATTTAGCTCAGTAGTTCTGCTTCCTGCCTTGCAAGCACAAGGTCCCACGTTCGATCGCCGGTACAAAAAAAAAAAGCCTATCCATTATTCTTCCTTTTCCTTTTTTCTTTTTAATTTTCAATGGCTGTTTTTAATTCCCAGAATTTTGTTTTTTCATGATCATTCATAGCTTGTATTTTTGACTGTTTATACTTTAAAATTTCTTATGCAGTTATTCCTCTGTTTAACTCCTTTGAAAATCTTATATAGACTCATTTTAAAGAAGTAATTTTCAGATATTCTATTATTATCCTTTTCTCTGCCGTGAATTCTTCTCCATGTTGTCGCTTCTATTTTGGGTTTTTGTTTTTTGTTTTTTTTTTTTTTTTTTTTTTTTTTTTAGCTTTAGTTCTCTCTCTTTCTTCCTTCTTCCTTACTTCTGTCACCCTAGCCTTAACCTTCCCCGTCTAATAGTTTGAAGTTGTTTCTATTTTCTGGGACTACCTGAGACCCAGATTCTGTTCTGTATTTATTACAGGTCCATTTCTTTCTTCAGGGTCAGATTTTGGCTTTGAGACTGATTCTCCTGCCTTCTCTAGGTATGTAGATTTGTACAAGACTGTGGCCCTAGGAATCTTCTTCTCTGGGGGAGCCTTATCCCAGCCCTTGATTTCATGGGAGTCTTCTGCCTTATATGGGAAATGGTTGGCTCCCGATACTTTGTATGAGTTAAGACTTTGAATGCCCCTGTTTACTTTTGGCAAAATTCAGCAGGTCTACATCTTCAGCCCACTCACCCTATTGTTTCTGTTCCATTTGTGGGCTCCGGAGATATTTTTGAGTGTGAACATGCCCTGCATTTCTGCCATTTTATATTTCATCTGTTAGCACTGTCATTTTGGGTCGCTGTGGTCCCCTAGGCCCCGTCTTGGCAGGGACTCCTCCACTCCTTGCCATCCAGGTTTGTCTCTCACCTTTACCTTGGAAACTTTATCAACATCTCTACTAAGTCACCCTGTCACTTCCCAGTCATCCAATGCGGTAGCTTTGCCTTCAGCTCTTGCGTTCCTTCACTCTGTGGAAGCATCCGAGGATGTTGACTGCTCTTCCTTTTTTCGCTGTCTTCCTTTGGCTGATGTGATGCTCTGTCCTGGTTCATGACCTTAACTTGGCGCATATGCTTTTCTCCCCAGCCTCATCTCTCCCCTCTCGTGGGCTCACAGTGGCTCTTTTTAAAGTCTCCCACCCCACTCACAAATGCACCCACAAACTCAGGCTCTTTGGATTCTTCTTTGGATTTTAAAAACTGTTTTTACTTCCTCCTCCGCTTTTGTAACGGTGGATGCCCCACGTGGTGAAGTCCTTTGTTCTCTGGCTACACCTCTCTTTCCCTTCATTTTGTGCATTCCTGTGACCTCAGTAAGCACTAACGTAAATCCCTTTCCGTATCCCGGAATTCCTCTCCCCACAACCGTTGCACACCTCTTTCTGGTACATTCCACTTGCCTGGTCCTATCAGACTCCCTCCCCACTGAACCTTTCAGACTCCATCATGGACATTGTCTTTCTTTCGGTTTTAAGGCTCAAACCATACCTTTCCTCGATTCCTCCTGTTGTCTCCAGAGCTAGTTAAATACACATCCTGGTGATCCCCTTAAATCTAATTTCTTTCCATGGCACTGTTCACACATCTGCTGTGATTTCTTATGGTTCCTCCTTTGGACCATTCCGATACGCTGTCAGGGAAGCAGGGCAGTCAGACGTGGAAATATTTTGATGTGTTTGTGTTTGAAATTTGTGATTTGAATCCCCTCACGCTCTCTCCCAAATAACCTTAACTTATAAATATTCATACCTTTCTTCCATGCCTCCCCCCCTTGCTACTGATGAGGAAGAATCTTTCTTGGAGTGGGCAGACCTTTAAGACTAATGTCTTTGTGCCGATCGGGGTAATGGTTTCAGTGCAGAAAGGCTAGATTGATTTATATTAGAAAGACCAAATGTACTTTAAAAGGAAATTCCATGTTTGGACTGAGACTTAAAGGATGAGTAGGACTGTATTCCAGATAGAAAGGGAAGCACCAGTGAAACAAGCGAGATGCCTGAGTTTGTCTAAAAAATGCGTCTAAAAAGAGCCGCCGGGAGCCAGCTACAGGGGAGAGCTGAGGCTGGGTAGAAATGCGTTATGTGCCAAATGGAGGAATACAATTTGGGGTGTTACAGAAGCGTTCTGAGTGGGAGGTGGGGGTCACACGACCCCAAGTATAGCCGGATTTCTGGAGCTGGGTAGCATTTTTCACCAAGCAAGGCTTAAGGGATAGGAGGGCCGGGGATGGATGGGGGGTGCGTCTAATGAGCCTGTCACTGCTGACTCTGCTGTGTCCTCAGGGTTGGTTGTGATGCCTTTAAGAGCCGAGCCGGGGAATCTCCACGAGGAAGCCCTCAAAAAAGGGGTCCCCGGAGTGTCAAGATGTATTTGTCAGGAAGACAGGCAAAATCAAGGCTGCGACTGGACTGGGGAAGCTGGCATCACAACTGGGAAGATGTCTGCATGGGCTGGGATTTCTAAAGGGTTTAAAGAAGACCGCAGAAGCGCGAGTGAAGACGAGATCTCGGCTCCCGCATTTCACTGTTCCCCTTGTGAAATTCTGTCGATCTCTCAAGACCCATCTGAAATGCCAGCTTCTCCCGAGACATTCTTTCAGCCCCCGGCCGGAAGGTGTGTCTTTTTCTTTGGAAGCGGCCATGAGTGGTTTGCAAGAATGTTATGGTTTTTGTATTTCCCCTTCGGTGTCAAATTTCTGAAGACTGTTTTGCTTATCTTTGTGTTCGTTTCTTCCATCACCTGAGCCTGGGCTCTGTGTAAGCTCTCTACTGAAGAAACCATAATTAAACCAAAGCTGCACGTTCATGGGAAAAGCACAGCCTGCAGGATTTAATAAATATGAATCTTAAATAATGAAATAGTTCAAGGAATTTGAATATTTCAAAGCTTCATCCATATCAAGGCTGAATAATTCATGCAAATATTTGAGGATAAGAACAAAAGCTTATCAAATAATTCAATACAGTGTTCCTTATTTGGGTCCTTAAAAGGAGATCCGGGGTGAGTCTTGGTGGTAAATTGAGCCTCAGAAGCTTTGAAATGCAGATTAGACCAGGAACATCACGATTATATTTGAAAATTAAAAAGAAGCATTATCCAAAAGGCAAATTCCAAATTTATGCCTTTTCAAAGAAAGTGTCATTTGGAAAGAAACTGATTCACACCATGAAATATGTGGCATTTCTGTCGGTTTCCACTCTTCTGTAGTAGCGGTGGGCTCCTGACATATGTAGACATGTACTTAATCACATTTAGCCTGACTTCACAAGTGGAGAAAATGTATGGGAGGTATTTCGAGAGAAGTAGAGGCACATTCTTTTTTTAGCACACATATCTCCTGTGTTGCTGCATTTGTCTTATTTCCTTCATTGAAATTAGGCTTTGGCCAGGCCTGGTGGGGCACATCTGTAATCCCAGCACTGAGGAGGCTGAGGCAGGAGGATCGCTGGGAATTCGTAGCCCGGGCTACATAGTGAGCTCCAGGACAGCCTCAACTCCATAGTGAAACCCTGTCTCAAAAAACAAAAAAATTTGGCCTTGTTTATCTAATCTACAAATTCCTATTGGCTTAGAACAGAGGTGGAAGAGCGTGTACCCTGTGATGCTGAAGCTTATTTTAGAGAGCTGACCCTCGGTTTTTCTCATTAGGAAAGAATACAACACTTTGATTTGTATTTATTTATCTTATAATACACACACTCAGGTTTACTCACCTGGGGATGGGACCCAAATGTTGGTTGCAATCCTTTGGTTTCCTAACTGTGAGATGTTGCCCAGATCACTTAATCTCTGATATAAAATGGGGAGGCTACCACTTCAAACCATGATTCCGGAATTTAAAATATAATCAGCCCAGAAGTTTGTTCGCTTTGAAAATTGAGAGAAAAAAGAAGTCAGTGGCTGCAGCAAATGTGAACCGCTGTTCTCTGAGCCATGTTTGGAAGTAACACGAGACACGGAGAGGGCTGGGAGGCCGCATCTCGCGTCTGACACTGGATTTGTTCGTCTGCAGTAGCACGAACGAAGTGTTGGGGTCTGCGGATGTGAGCAGCACTGAGAGACAGGGGAACATCTGATAACAGATTCTTAATTTGAAAAATTACAATAACATAAAACAGAGACGAGTTTCTAATTCTATCGTCAATAACTTGAAGGGCTGAACATGATTGGACTTTCACACATTTTGACATTAATAAGCACCGTGAAGGGATCAGTGATAGCAAAGAAACTTGTGAGATTAATCTTTAAGAAAAGCCTAATGTTTGAGAGCTCAATTTTAGGGTTGTCGTTTTAAAAGATCCATTTGCTTATTGTTTCTTTGTCTTTTGTTTGTAGAAGCTTCTCCTTATGGAGAAGCTGGTATACCTGCTCACTTTTTGTTTTTGTTTTTTTGGGTACCGGGGATCAAACTCGGTTCCTTGTGCTTGTGAGGCAGGTGGCGGAACCACTGAGCTAAATCCCTGGCCCCATGCTCACTTTTGTGATGTGTTAAAATTTAAAGAAAATCTACCTTTAGTTAGAAAAGCAACACTACATGAAGAAAAAATAGATATAGATCCACATAGCAGGTGCAGATAATATGTAATAAAGTCTTTTTATAATAAAAGTCTTTTAAAATTCAGATTTTTAAGATGCAGATTTTAAATGTTTTATTTTTAATTGAAAACTAACTATATTTATGGGGGAAATGTGATGTCTTAATACATGTATATTTTGTGGAACGATTAATTCAGGCGAGTTAAATATCTATTGCCTCATATCCTTTTTTGTAGTGAGAACATTTAAAATGAAGATAAAGATTTTAAAAATAGTAACTGTGAGAAATGAGAGCAACGTATTTATGACAGAGCTTAAAAGTTATATACATATATTCATATATGCACATTTATTTATGAATGCTTAGTGTGCAGAATTATATTATACACGTTTAATGTACACACACTTTTATATGTTGGAGCTCTTATCTTTTTATATGGAAATAAAATGCTACATTAAAAAATAACCAACCAGGGCTAGGGATTTAGCTCAGAGTTTCCACTGCCTGTCTCGAAAGTGCAAGGTCCCAAGTTCAAGCCCCAGTACCCAAAACAAACAACAAACAAACAACAAAAACCCCAACCATTTCAGTTAATGTGAAAAAAAGAATCACATTGTTTCTTTGCTTTTTTTTGGTGTTATTTCCTGTTGGTCTAGAGGCAATAATTTATTATATTGTAATGTAATACATATGGTTTGCAGTATGACATGGCAAATTTAAATTATTGTATAACAAAGCTGGGAGTGATGGCACTCTCCTGAAACCCCAGCACTTGGGAGGCCGAGGCAGGAGGATCGCTGTGAGTTCAAGACCAGCCTGGGCTCCATAGTGAGTTCCAGATCAGTCTCAACTACATAGTGAGACTCTGTCTCAGAAAAAAAAAAAAAAAAAAAAAAATTGTATAACAAATCTGAAGCAGTATTTTTGCTTAAAATCTGTAGAACTTCAATAGAAGTACGCTCATCAGAGAATCAGATGTTACCAAATAGTAAATACTTTAATTTCGATACTACTTAGTCACCTATACAATTGATCTTCTGTGAAGAAATGTAAAATGTAACTGAAGTTTACTTCTAAATCACATTAAATTTGTTTGTTTAAGCCAATTTATTTCTTCTTTATGCAAATATGACTGCAAATAGATCATTTTCTATGTGCTGAAATACAGTTTCTTAAATATCAGGCTTATTTAATACAGGTACTTTTTTTTTTTTACAGGTACTTTTTGTTTTTATTTATTTATTTATTTATTGGTTTTTTTGAGACAGGGTCTCACTATGTAGTTGAGACTGACCTGGAGCTCACTATGAAGCCCAGGCTGGTCTCGAACTCACAGTGATCCTCCTGCCTCAGCCTCCTAAGTGCTGGGGTTTCAGGAGTGCGCCATCACTCTCAGCTTCTTTTTGTTTTTTTGAGACAGGGCCTCTGTAGTCCAAGGTGGTCTGGAAGTCTCCCTCTTGCAAGGTGAGGGATTTCTCAGTAGATGTACTTCGGTAGTATTCTAGAGTCTTTGCTGTTGCTTTGCTTATCTTGATAGGATTCTATTTTCCTTTTCCTTCATCTGTTACCTAATATAGCCCTAAAATATCTCGTGCACTCCTGAACTCCTATTCCAGTGAATATATGCCTTATAAGATGACCGCAGACTTTGGTGTCACATGTACTGCCTATGTTCCTGTTATTTTTTTGGTTCCCACTCCACTTCTGATTCATCAGGCTGTATATTTTAGGCACCCAGTTTTCTTGCTACCATTCTGATACTGAAACACCAGGTGTCTGCTTTTCTTTGAACCAAGATTAAGCCACAACGCAGTCTTAAAACAATAAGTCACCCACGGGTTTCACGTTTTTGACCCCGGGTTTATTCATGAGGAGACTTAGGGAAAAAACAAGCTTCATTTACTCTTTCAAGTATGGTGACCTTGTCAGACGTCTCAAGAGCTTAGTGAATCAGGGCGATTTCAATTCCCTTCTCTTCGCTGAGGCCATGCCATTCCCTCACAAGGCAGTGAGGGGACCTTGGCTGCTTGGTTGCAATGTACAAAAGGGTAGCTGCACCCATTGCAGCCCCTTGATGTGCCAAGGACAGGGGTTGGTACCTCTTCTCTGGGCCGCTGCAGTTCTGTGTACTTCTACCTGCATTAAAATGCCGGTGAGGAGCTACAGTGGAGGGTGATTTGACCCTGGACTTGCATGGGTTTACACTCTTTCCCAAGCAATGCTCAGTTGGGCCTTGCTGGTACAGCATACGTTACCTTCATTTCTCAAGTGGGGAAAAAACAAAACAAGGGTAATTGTGAATTCAGTTCTTCTCTATGACAATGTGGAAACCTGGGACCCTTCTAGGACTGACTGGGGATATCTTGGACGGTGAACTCAACAGAATTCTGCACAGTTGTCTCTTTCATGTCCAGTCCCAGAATTTGTATTTGCTTTGATATCTGCTGTCTTCCACCATCATTTCAGATGAGGCAGCGAAAGCGACAGTAGATGGTAAGTAACGAAAGAGCAGGACTCATGTAACAAATTAGAGTCACAATGAGGATTCTCACTAATGAATTCCTGGAAAAGACGAAGAGGGCGGGTGTCGCAGCAGATTCTGGTCTTTAGTTACCATGCGCTTCCTTCGTATGAATATAGTTCATCATCTGATTACTTTCAACTCAGTTCAAATCCTGGAGAAATCATCATCTCCTGCAGTTCATTAATATATTTATCGAGTGCCTTCTGCATGCTGTGCAACGTTTGCGGGTTCTATTTGGGGGAACTGAAACAAGAATCTTCACTCTTTGACATAGACTGCCTTATACTCTAGTTAGAAAGCCAGATGCACTAAGATGACGTGAAGAACGGTACATGACAGTATATTTCCCCCATCCCGCCCACAAGATGAAACTTTTCTCTCTTTAATCGTCATGTCTTTTCCACGGTATTTCTCACGACAGCCCAAACCTCTCTCAATATGACCCCTCAAAATAGTGCGGGTCAGATAAAAATCCATTTCCTGCGTGTTTCCTTGGCATATCACTGCAGTCTAGTCACCTGATCCCTTCTGTTTCTCTTTCATGTCATGCTTCTTCTTGAGGTGGACTAGCTCTCGAGAAGGGACCTTTTGGGCCATCTGGGCCAGTCCGGCCTGTGTGGGTGGATGGAGTCCCATTTGCAAGTCCATGTTGAGACCTCCAACACAACATTTCTGTGGCTCTTCCATACAAGGCCTCCAGCAGCCTGAGGTTGTCTCCTCCCCTCATGCCTGTGTCCTTCTGCTCCTCCAGCAGGATGGGACTGGCTCCAGGGAGGATATTGCCCTCCCTGGTCTAGCCGCTACAGAGGGACTCTGCCTTTTGGGGGCTCTTATTCCAGGAACTGGAAAGGTGTGGGTAAGAGGACTTAGCATTGCCTCGCAGCAGATCTGGCCCACTACCACACCAGGTTGCTTTTGGCTCTGTGACTCTGTTCTCTAGTGGGTACAGGAAGATAGCCTGGCTGCCTGTTTTAGTCTGGAGCTTCCTTAGAGAGAGACAATTAGAACAGCAGGCCAAAGGGTGCTGCACCTGGTAGGGGACGCACACAGTCCTTGCTTGTTGCTGTTTCTCTCTGGCTCTTTTTTGAGACAAGGTCTTGCCATGTAGTTCAGACCAAGCTTGAACTCACTGTGTAGCCCAGGCTGGCCCCAAACTCACGGCGATCCTCCTGCCTCAGCCTCCTGAGTGCTGTGATTACTCAGCCACTCTGCCCAGTTTTTCTCTGGTTTTTAGAGGTATTATAATAGAAAAGGAAAAAAAGCAATAAAAGAGAGGGAGCGAGGGAAGGACAGAGACATAGTAAGGAGGGAGAGAGGACGGGGAGAAGAATAAATAATAAATAAGTGAATTTTGGTTTTTATGTAGAACTGACATCTCGTTTGCTATGTTGGTCCCCCCTCCTTCCCAACAAGGCTGCAGTTGTGCTCGCTGTGTCCCTGCAGATCTAGTTGGGACCTGAGATGCTGCCCGTCTATCAGGCTCTTGAGCAGTGCCGGTGCTGCTTGGTTGTTGGACTCTAAGTAGTAAGGGTCTTGCGGAATAATGAAGCAAAAAAATAGTACCAGATTCTTAACCATTTTTCCTATAAAAAAATCTGACATTTGTGTAGTACTTACTGCGTACCTGTTTTAAGTGTTTGGCATCTGTCAAGTCATTCTGTTCTCACAATAGTCCTAGAAGATGACTGCTGTCATCAGCCTCACTTCGTGGTTGGAGAAACCAAGGTCCAAAGTTAATTGATTGACCAAATATAGTTGCGCAGTAGAGGCACAATTCTAATTCAGTGTTGCTCTGGGATCTGCGTATACCCCCTACTTTATTCCAGCAGGTTACAAACTTATCACTTGCTTCTGGACATACTTTTTCAATGCTTCCCCTTTAAAGCGTAGAAGTCAGCTTGCAGGTAATGTCCCGGATAGGAGTGTGAGCGTCATTGTGTTTTTGATCCTCCATTGGATTAGCCCTACTGCCAACTTTGGGCCTCCAGTCAATTTGATGGTGAGAGTCAGTTCTCAAGAATTACTTGTAGGATCCCCAGGCGCTGTGGTTTGGCTGAGTAGAGGCAGCAAAGACAGCTGAGCTAATAGTTCTGTAACTGCTCACAGAGGCAGCAAGAGAATCAGCTCCAAGACGAGTAGATGTTGTTCCTTGTGCAGACTGAGGGGAGAGGTCAAGGGTGGAAAGACGATGTGGGTAGGTGGGGGGGGGACGGGGTGAAATATGATACTGTGTGTCTAAGAAGGCTGGTGACTGGTTCCTGGGGGCAGAAAGGAAAGGGGAGAAACTGGGGCAAGCTGATGTATTATAAGTGAGCTAAACCTGAAACAAGGAAGTCAGAAATTCATTCATTCAGCTGGGTGTGGTGGTGCACGCCTGTAATCCCAACCCTCGGGAGGCTGAGGCAGGAGGATCGCTGTGAGTTTGAGACCAGCCTGGGCTACATAGTGAGTTCCAGGTCAGTCTCAACTGCATAGTGAGACCCTGTCTCAAAAAAAAAAAAAAAAAAAAAAAAAAAA